>NC_087126.1:7272727-7575757 GCF_030705265.1 Helicoverpa armigera
ACCCGGGCGCCTCCTCACGACCGATGCGGTGCAGGTACCTCCCGAAACAACCGTGTCCGGTGAGGACCTGCGTCATGCGGTACGTGAGGGCGCCGTGACTCCTCCCGAGCCACTCCTCAAAGAGGGGACTTACCGCCACGATGGTGGCGTGCCCTGCACTGGGTTGCGACAGTCGCTCCCTCCAGGCCACCATGAGATCGCGCCGGAGCTCCGCCCGGTGCGCGACAACTTGCCGCGGCAACGGGGTTTCTCCCCGGCGCTGAGCCTCCTCGCGCCAGTCGTACAGGCGCAAGAAGACCCTCGCCTCCAGATCCCACGGTGGCAGTCCAGCAAGTAGGCCAGCTGCTTCGCGGGAAATCGTGCGGTACCCCCGGATTAGCCTAATGGCTATCACCCTTTGGTTTAAATGGTACCTAAACAAGGTGATAAAATATTTCCTGAAAAAAACCCTATATGGAAGTATTTTATTTCCCAGCGAAACGCTGTGCTTACAAGCAAATTTAATGGGCTACAGACCTACTATCCTACAGTGCAGAACCATAAAACTAATGATTCTTTATGGAAAATTACTCCCTTATGTTTCAAGTTTCATTACGATAATAGATACTCAGTTTAATCCATTTTGTATTGTCATGCTGCCCACATGCAACGTTTCGTAATGAAAGATAATAACGAAGTAAAAGCAAAGAAGCCAAGTGAATCAAATATGGAAAAACAGGAAGAAAACAAGTACAATGATAAGCTGGCCAAAATTATGTACACCAAGAAACCAGTCACAATTTTAGAATACTGTTTTGGCGTAATGAAGTTTTACTTTCGCAATGGCCAGATGCATGCACCCAACAAAATAATTAAAGGAACGTATGTTTTCTTCGTTGTTTTGTATACTTTTGTATTATTTGAATATTTTTATGAACCTATCCAAACTAATGATTTAAACAGTAAGATTGTACTTGCAGCTTTGCCCGGTATTATAGTGTTCATCCAATACATTGCCTCTTCAATCAAGAACTCTTCTAATTCTTATCCAAAGTTGAATATTGAAATTATTACAACATTTGCTAAACTTGATACATTACTCCAAGTCGAAGATATAAATAACTATTATAATATATCGCGTTCTAAAGTCAACTTAATGGTGTTCCTGTTTATTGTCTTTCACTCTGTTAATTTATTGTTAGAAATAATGACATATACATATCAAATATGGCCACCCATCATCTGGTTTCATCTATTTGTGACCCAAAAGATGGAAATAGTGAATTTTTTACACATCGTGTACATGTCAACATACAGGCTAGATGTGATTAATAAAATGTTGAGAACGTTTATCCTTGAAAACCGGCAAAAAGACGTTACGGTATTTATAATACGGAAAAAGATTAAAAATACACAGACAAAGAATTTTATTGGAAACGCATCAGAAAACAACGAAAAAATACGGGATTTGTCAGCTATTTATAACATAATTGGGAATAATTGTTCGTTAACCAATAAAGTTTACAATTTCAACCTGCTAATGAGTCTTGTGACGGCTTTTGTATTTATATTGGTTGCCATTTGGCAGACACTCTCTTTATATCAGAGTTCTTCACAATATGATATGAAAGATATAATGAAAGTTACTCTCTGGTGTTGCAACACTGTTTTTAATTTGGCTGCCCTTGCAGTTGTCTGTGAAAAACTACTTCGGACACGTAATAAGACTAGGATTCTGGTGAACAAGATAATAATGAACTATGATATGCCGACGACAATGAGAGATCAAGCTAAAGCATTCATGGAACTAGTGGAGGCGTGGCCGTTACGATTCTTTGTATACGATATGTTTTCTATCGATATTACGCTAATATTGAATTTCATAAGTGTGGCAACAACCTATTTGATTGTCATAATCCAGATATCTCATTTTATTTAGTTTGAAACAGGAACGTAGTATTGTTACCCTCAACTTGATTACTGTTATAAACATGAAGCGTTTCCACCATTTAGTTATAAGAAGGATCCCCGCAGAATACCTTTCTAGGTCTGATCAATAGTATTTAAACCCATAGCTAGTAAGAGTACTTATATAATCTATGGTTTGGCTCACACATTCGGTTTTGTCTTGTGTATAATTGTTTTGAAATAAATTTGTTTAATGGTTGTCCAATGTTTTCTTTACCTCGATAATTATCCCTATATGACTAAGCATTAAGTAACTATGTCATCCATCATACTCTAAGTACATCGTACATTGGAACGTTTGTAGCCGAGGGTTGCACGTGCCATAAACATTGGACCAAGGAAATTCCACACATTACGATAATTAGATGATATCTATGAAAATAAACTAGTATTTCGAAGCAAGATTCTTTAATGCCCATTATAATAATGAACCTAACACAAATTAGTGAAATGGGTCATTTAAAGTAAGTTACTATAGTAATATTATATTAGAGAGTACTACTTAACGCAAACGTTTCGAATCTGTGAAAGCGATAACGATAGACGATAAGAAATGGAAGCCGAATACGATAATCAAAACAAATCTTTTACAAGAATGACTCTTACAAAAAGTCACGAGAAGCAAATTATTGAAACTTTGAATATTTTCATCATATTTGAATATTTCTTCGGAATATTTCGATTTGAAAGAGTAAATGAAGAATTACGAGAACCCAATTGGAAAAAGAAAGTATTATCCTTTTGCATTGCATCAACATGTGCTATCTCATTTGTAGCATACTCAGTGATTACACTAAATATCGTTATGCGTGCAACTATCAGGGAAGCAATATATATCAATTTAACTTGTATTACAACGATGCTCTTTCAATTCTGTAGCAGTGCTCTATCGACTACGTTCTTTTTTAATTTTACGAATATTCGCATTATTACAACGCTTGCCAACTTGGACGTCATGTTACAAATCGAAGACTACAAAAACTTTTATAAGAAATGTCTTTTCACAACGTACAAATACGTCACTGTTGTGTTTATCACTCAAGTATCACTTAGCATTATAGATGGTTTTACTATGTACTTAGGATGGGCAGTCCCTGCGGCATTCCTAGACTTTAGTCAAAGATTGACAATCCTAACATTTTGTAAATATGTTGACTTGTTAAGACGCAGGCTGAAGATCATTAACAACTATTTAAAAGCATTTACGGATGAATGCGATGGAGATACTGTAACAGTTTTTACATTAAGATCTCGAACTAACAAAACAACACAGACAATCAATTTCATTGGCCATGCATCAGATAATAATACTAAAATACGTGATTTGGCTAGGATGTACGGCATGATTGGTCAAGCTTGTTCTATGGTCAACAAAATTTTTAACTTTCAGATTCTCACTGTACTGTTTAATTCTTTTATTTTCATCATTACTATCATGTGGATAAGCCTCGTTATGTACCGGAATTCAAGTGATAACTTGGGTTTGTACATAAATGTTGTTTTATCATTTTTTTGTTGGATTTGTTACTTACTGTTCATCACAATTACATGCCAGCGTTTGGTTTCATTACGCAATAACACAAAAATTCTACTGAATAAAATCGTCATGAACTATGATCTGCCGACGACAATGAGAGATCAAGCTAAAGCGTTTATGCAACTCGTGGAGGCCTATCCGTTGCGTATCCACGTTTACGATATGTTTTCAATAGACATTTCGCTGATGTTGAAGTTTATAAGTGTAGCCACAACTTACTTAATTGTTGTTATTCAAATATTTAACTTCTTTTAAATTGTCACGATTTTGTTCAATTAAAGCATAGGTTTACTATGTGAAGAGCCACCTTCATACGTTTGTAATGTTTTCTTCTAACACAAATAAAGTTATGTCACGTGATTGTTTTTTTTTTTCATTCGTAGAATAGAAATAAACGTAAAGAAATAATTCAGATAAAATTGTGGGTCGAACGTAATAATTTATAATCTTGAGATATTATGGCTAGTGCACCCCACGATATGATTGAACAGATGTGCCATCACAATCCTACAATACGAAAAAGAGCCAGAAGCCGGTCGTGCATTAATTACAGGCTTTTGAATCCTTTTCTGGAACTACAAACCAACATAATTACACTGTGTATAACATCAACTGTTTTGTCAACGAGTCTTATCTTAATATGACTATATCTGTGCCAGAGGTCAAATACGCATTTGCTCCGTCAAATACTGCTTATGCTTCTAAGTACTTAAGATTACTGGATTGAGGCCGATTCTTAAATTAGCTATGAAGAAGTCTAGGACGACTATTATGATAATAAGCTTGTCTTGCTATGAATTCTTTGCTAGACATAGCACTATATCTACCAAAGTTTATCTACCATATTTTATTTATCCATGTTTCTGCATGACTTTGCATTTCACTTCATAAATTAATTATACCATTTACTAATGATGATGTACTTATACAATTGTTAAATATGTCAAAGTGTCCATTTATATCAGCCACGGACAAGACTTTAATGTACATAGGAACAGGTGTCCTCGACCTATTACACCTCAATATTATAGAAACGTTTGTAAATGTCACACCAGGATACTTAATCGTTATACTTAGGCACACTGAAATTGTCGAATACAGAATTTCATTTCGTGCCATCCTCGAATAACGAGTTGACGTTCGATCAGAATTTCTTCCGTGTTATAAAATAATATAATACCTAACGTATCATTTCTTACTAACAGTACAAACATGAAAGTTAATCCAGCAACAGTAAAGAAGCAAGAAAGCAAACCGAACATGGAACAGTTAGAAGAAAGTGAATACAATGACAAGATCGCCAAAGTTATGCGCTCCATGAAAACTATTACTATATTAGAATACTCCTACGGACTGTTTAAATTTCAGTTTAACAAAGGACAGTTGCAGCCCATCAATATGTTAATAAAAATGACAGCTTTCCTCAGCATAGCAGCGTACATTTTTATGCTATACATAAATGTTTGTTTAACAAACGGAACGTTTTTTCTGGGCAGTTACACAGTCATACAATTTGTGCCTTCTATGGTAGTGTTATTACAATACATCATATCAACATTCAAAAACTTTTTAATATCAGAGTCCTTGCTAAACATTCGTATATTTACTACTATTGCTAAGCTAGATAGTTTACTACGAGTCGAGGTTCTAAATGATTTTTATGAAATATTACGGTCTAAAACTAACTTAATCATGCTGATTTTTGTTATCCTTCATGCGGCCAATTTTGTGTTAGAATTTTTGACTTCAAACAAAACATTGTGGCTAATATTTATATCTTATCATTTACATATGACCCAAGAAATTGAGCTACTAGCATTTTTCAATAGCGTCTCCATGATAACGTACAGAATACAGTTAATAAACAAATTCTTAAGTTTCTTTAATAATGGTCAAGAACAGAGGGATGTTACGGTTTTTATAGTTAGAGAAAAAAATAACGAAGCGCAGGAAAAGTTGAATTTTGTTGGACGTGTGTCAGAAACTAATGTTAAATTACGAGATTTGGCAACAATGTATGACATCATTGGCAAGATATGTTTAATGATTAACAAAGCTTATAATTTAAAGCTGTTCATGATTCTCGTGACTGCTTTTACTTTCATCCTCGTAACCATTTGGCAGGCGCTCTCGTTCTACCAGAGTCCTCAATATTGCACACAAGATTTTGTCAAGTTGTCTCTTTGGTGTTTCAGTACCGTTTGCAATCTGAGTGCACTTGCATTTGTTTGCGAAAGATTGCTTCGAGCACGAAACAAAACTAGGATTCTAGTGAACAAGATAATAATGAATTATGATCTGCCGAAGACGATGAGAGTACAAGCTAAAGCATTCATGGAACTCGTGGAGGCCTGGCCGCTACGTATCTATATTTATGATATGTTCTCTCTAGATATTACGCTATTATTAAAATTTATTAGCGTGGCAACTACCTATCTTATTGTTATCATCCAAATATTTCATTTTATTTAAGTTTTTAATTGTTACTTTAGTTTGATATCAGCTCAAGTAGATAAAAGCTGTATGGTAACTTTCAACCAGCTGTAAATATGTACGTATATTGTTTAATAATAATCTGAGAGTGTGATATCGAAAGCCATATCATCACATAGTTTATGTTAAATTATTGTCTGCTCGATGTGAATACTCTTGTGTGTAAAATAAAATTTTGTAAGAAATAAATTATCTGCTGCATATTTACAATAAAAATCAAAAACTATCCTAGTAAAACAAACAACTAAAAAGCGTCAAAAAATTCGTCCCCATCGCTGTCAACTGGGAGCGTGCCCAAGAGGCTGGCAGCATTACCTCGTTGGATCGCCATGCTGATTCTTTGTCCGAGGTAATAGCCAGCCTTCTGGTCACGAGAAGCGTCAACCAGCCGCCTAGAAAGATCTTTAAATAGAATGTGGGCATTCGGACCCCACGACCCGAGGGTTTCAACCCCAAACGGTTCGAAAATATAGTTTCCGACAAGGCCACTATATTTCCGCCGCTTGAGGTTCTCCGCAGCCGCAGCGGCAGCAGCAGCACAGCACGCAGAACTTGGAAGGTGTGATGGCGCAAGAGTATCGACACAGGTTGCGTCCCATACTAAAGGCCTACCCATCTTCCAAGGGAATAACGACATGCCGTCTGGTCTCTTACCGTCGTGGCGTGCCAAGCCGTTTGGTTCTAATACAGCTGGTACCCCGACGGAAACAAGAGCTCGACGTATAATGTCATTGATGTTTGCATGCCGGGCAATACGGCCCGCACTGCGGCTGCACGACAGGCCGTGGTGTCCGAGGCTGGTGACAGCCTCACCACAGTGGCAGCGATGAGGGGAGCAGCACGGTGCTCCTATACGTAAGCAAGTAGCGAGGCGCTGCTGCATATTATTTATCGTCCTGATTATAATGTTTTAATTTTATATTTCTAGTTTTCAAATATATTTCATGGGTTTCAATTTCCAGAATATGAAATGGAGAAAAATAACATCCATGATTAAGTGTATTAGATATTTCCTATCAGATATTAAATGTAAACAATGGAAAATTTCGGTTCAAGTCTAAAAGGTTCCATGGAAATTGTTTCCCAATGTATTAAGCTGCTTACAAAAATAGGTGGCTTAATCAATTTGTTAAATTACTTTCATACATGAAGTTAATTTATCATTACTGACGATAAACAGGTACCTAATTATGTTATTGGAAAGATTGCTTTATCTTGGGCAATTTGACATTTTAGGTTACAAATAATAACTAGTATACTGGCGTTGCTTATTAATCCAGAGAATTCAGTCGAGATCAGACATGGAGTTCGGAAAAGATCAGGACAATGAATCAAACATTGACCAAGACTACAGTAACCAAAGAAAGAAAATCGTCAATATCTATAACAACATAAAACGTGAACTCATTTTTGAATACTTCACTGGGATTTACCGATTTCAACTCATCGACGGCGAGCTTCGTACCCCAAATTGGAAATTGAAGGCATTAGGAATTCTCATCGTTTCAATCTACACTGCTGCTTTCATCTGGTTCATAATTCCAGATCCTTCAGACTGTATTACTGGACTACATCTTTTCTTAAACAATATTGACGATTTCCCTTGTATTGTTGTACTCATTCAATACATCGCTTCGATGATAACTTGCAATTTTCTCATGAACTCGAAGAACATTCGTTCAATCACGTTGCTTGGAGAAGTGGATACTATACTCCAGGTAGAAAAAATCGAAGACTTTTACAAGAAAATAGAATCTAAACTGAATAAGTACTTGATTCTTTTGATTTTAACTCATTTCATACACGGCGTTTTGGATGTGTTTAGCTCGGATGATATTGTATGGGAAATGACAATTTTGCCACTATATTTAAACCAAAAAATAGTTGTGTTAATATTTTGTTCCTATGTTATCATGCTGAACAGTAGATTGAGGCTCATTAATAGCTACTTGAGAGAATTCATTCAAGAGCAAGATAAGAGAAGCGTTCCAGTTTTCACAGTCAGGGACACAAAAACGAAGAATGAGAAAACTTTGAATTTCATTGGACGTCCCTCAATACGAAATACTAAAATAAGAGATCTGGCAACAACGTATGACATCATGGGAGAAATATGTTTCATGGTAAATGAAATATTTAACTTCCAGATCTTTATATCCCTTGTGACTACATTTACGTTTATAGTCATTACTATTTGGACATCCCTGAACGTGTACCGTAAACCAGATTATCAGTCCAGTCAGCTGATAAACGTGTTGATTTGGTGTATGAATATGATATGTAATGTCGCAGCCATGTCATTTGCTTGTGAACGACTTCTTGTACTACGTAATGAGACAAGAATACTTGTGAATAAGATAATAATGAATTACAACCTGCCAAAGACGATGAGAGTGCAAGCTAAAGCATTCATGGAACTCGTGGAGGCCTGGCCGCTACGTATCTATGTATACGATATGTTCTCCATAGATATCACACTCATGTTGAAGTTTATAAGTGTGGCGACAACCTATTTAATTGTACTTATACAAATATCTCACTTTATCTAAGCTACACAGTCAGAATTATTTTATTTTTGAAACTTTGAAACCTTTCAACGTGAATATTTCTGTTATATATTACACATGTACAAGTTTCAAAAAAATAGCAGAGGTGTATGTTAACCCACTGTTTTAATCACTCTGTATTTTCTCATCCGTCTTATTGTGTATAGATAAAATATTACTGATACCTACGTTGTTTCTTAATACATACCTTATTTCATAATTAAAATCGTTGTCACGTGTGTAATAAAATTCGTGTGCATTGATTATGTAATAAATTATATGTTCGAC
Organism: Helicoverpa armigera; assembly: GCF_030705265.1. Lineage (NCBI taxonomy): Eukaryota > Metazoa > Arthropoda > Insecta > Lepidoptera > Noctuidae > Helicoverpa > Helicoverpa armigera. The sequence goes on from NC_087126.1 coordinate 7,281,539, forward strand.
TATACCTTGTTATTTTTTTAGAAATTTGGCTTAACTCAACTTTTGACTGAATTTGTTTGTTATATGGCCATTGCAAAAGTAATTTGAGAAAATTCAAAATCTAAATCTTTTCTAATAGTCCAGTTGTAACTGTACCAGAACTTAGTACCTAGTTTTCTTATTACCTACCCTCGATAGTTACATTTCATTACTTACATTATTAAGATGAGAAGTAGAAGATTGTCATGGTAAGGGCATGTAATGAGGAGGGATGATAAGCATGCAACAAAATGTGTGCTAAGGATGAACGTAGATGGATGGAGAGCAAGAGGAATACCTAAGAAAAGATGGATGGATTGCCTGAAAGATGACATGAATAGGAAAGGAGTGAGTGTCAGTATGACAACTGACAGGGGTAAATGGAAGAGGATGACATATTGCGCCGAACCCAAATAAAATTGGGAACAAGGCAGGAGGAAGAAGAAGAAGTTACATTTCATTGTTCCAAAAAGTTTTCCATCCATCAAAGTGAGTAAATTACTAGACAACATAATTCGATTATTCAAGCATAGTTTATGTTTTTAACATTCATATTTGTTTGAATAGTTGGTAGGTTTACAAGCGAACTATTCGTTTTACCCACCGGGTACGAAACCCTAAAAATATTGATCTATATTGTTGCTAAGTTCCTTAACTTTTCTAAGCGATCGCTTACTATTATTAATGTATTTATACTTAGTACAATCATCATATATCCTATTTAGATTACGGATAAAGTAAACACCATAAAATAAATTGGGGAAAAGCTAAAAGTCGATAAGAATTAGATCATCCTCGTACACAACTTTGGACAAACACTTGAATATAAGTTATTCTAGTATAGTCAAAAAATATAAACAAAATGGAATTTCAACTAGAAGAAAAGATACCCTCTTATAGAAACAGAAACAAAACAAGAGGTGAGGAGCAAATTTTTAACACTCTGAAGATTATAGTTAAAATTGAATATTTCGTTGGAATATTCAGATTTGCTCTTTTAAATGAGAAACTAGGCCGACCTAATTGGAGAATGAAATCGATATCCATTTTCGTCATCACCATAAATGTCGTGTGGTTCTTTTCATTTGCTGCGTACGACTTAGATCTTCCTAGTGTTGACGATGTTACCTCCTATAAATTTATGAACTTAATTTGCATTATATTTATGTTCCTTCAGTTCTTTGCTAGTGCGTCAACTACTTTCACTTTCAATACATCCAATATTTGCATTATTAGAATGCTTGCCAAGGTAGACACCATGTTAAAAATCAAAAATCTTAGTAATTTTTACAAAAAATCCAGCTTGGATACGAACATATACCTGGCTTTAGTTATAACAACTCAGATACTCGTCAATATTACTGATTTTCTTACTGTACATATTTCATGGGCAATAACTGCTGGATTCCTTGATTTTGTGCAAAGACTGGAAATTGCAGCCTTTTGTATATACGTTGGCTTACTAAAGGGCAGACTGAATATGGTAAACCACTATTTGAAAACATTTGTTGATGATCAAGGGAAGAAAGCTGCAACAGCCCTTACAATAGAATTCAGAAGAGGAATAATTGAAAATTTCACTTTTATTGGACAAGTCAGAGAGAACAACACTAAGATACGAGAACTAGCGAAGATTTATGTCATGATCGGACAAATTTGTTCCAAGGTTAACGAAATATTCAACATGCAAATTCTCACGATACTAATGAACACCTTCATAACTATGATTGACATGATGTGGACCTGTCTGGTAATGTATCGAGCACCAACATCTCCAAAATTGGGTGTTTTAATTAACGTAACACTGTCTTGCTGTACTTGGATATCGTTCATAGCTATGATGTCGCTTACGTGTGAACGATTTCTTTACGTGCGCAACGAAACAAAAATTCTTGTGAACAAAATTATCATGAACTATGATCTGCCGACGACAATGAGAGATCAAGCTAAAGCGTTCATGCAACTCGTGGAGGCGTGGCCGTTGCGTATCCACATTTACGATATGTTTTCAGTGGACATTTCGCTGACTCTAAGCTTTATAGGTGTGGCTACAACTTACTTGATTGTTCTCATTCAAGTAATTAAGTTCTTTTGAATGGTAAACGTTGGTTGTAAACTCATTTTTGTCGTTTAAAAAGTAAATTGTTTTTGAAATTATTTATATTTGGTCTATATTTATATTTGGGACCAAACCACCTCATAATTTTCTCAGGAATAATTTTCTTTTCTTTTTGTGCTTTATATGAATATAATTCGTTTAACAAATAATCAAAGTCAATATATAGTTTCAATTAAATATTCACATAGAAGACACTACCCTGTGGTTTGAAAGTCAAGCTCATCAAGGGTCACATACCTAAATAGAAACTAATGTTGAACTTATTCATCCGTCAATGCACAGCCATAAAATATTAAAGATTTCACGAAATAGAGCCTTTTTTTATTCGACTGACTACTAATACTACCTATAGCTCTTAACCTAATTATATAGTACTACGCTTGGTTGTTTCTAAATACTAACAAAAAACATAATATTGTGTGGAATGTTATTATAAATTAGGATCGTTACTCTAGTAACCACATCACAGTGACCGCATCAATCAAAGCAAATCATTACGTGTTGCTAATGTAGAAAAACAATACACGATCGCCAGCCATCCGCAGCAATGCTATGACGTGATATTGTTATTAGGAAAAGTGATTATAAGTAATATACAGAAGCGATAAACAATTTGTGTGATCATTTTTGTACATTGCAGAAAAGGAGATAATAATCAACTAAACAAATTCGTTTTAAGCATATAGTTGCCTTAACTACTAATAATAACAGTAAGCTCAGTCATAGCAGACCACTAGCCTAACAAGGTCCTGAATTGATCGGACAAAAGTAAAGTGGGAGTCGTACTCGCTGACGAATAGTTTCGTAACATTATGTGTCTATGGAACCCCCAAAAAAGTTGCCCGTTGAAAGGGATCCTCATAAACAGAAAACATCAGCTGTCAAAATGTTAACAATACGAATTACGATACAGCTTGTTGAAAGATGGACAGATAGAAGATGCGTAATAGGACCTCGTTTTAGGGTAACCTAAAAAATATTGATCTTTATTGTTGCTAAGTTCCTTAACTTTTCAAAATGATCGCTTACTATTATTGACGTGTGTAAACAAAGTACAATCGTCCTATAACCTATTTAGATTATGAATAAGGTAAACACTATAAAATAAATTAGAGAAAAGCTCAAAGTCGATAAGAATTAGATCACCCTTGTGCACAACTTTGGACAAACACTTGAATATAAAATAAATTATCCTAGTATAATAAAAAAATATTAACAAAATGGAATTTCAACTAGGGGAAAAGATTCCCTCTTATAGAAACAGAAACAAAAGAACAGGTGAGGAGCAAATTTTTAACACTCTGAAGATTATAATTAAAATTGAATATTTCGTTGGAATATTCAGATTTGCTCTTTTAAATGAGAAACTAAGCCGACCTAATTGGAGAATGAAATCGATATCCATTTTCGTCATCACCATAAATGTCGTGTGGTTCTTTTCATTTGCTGCGTACAATTTAGAACTTCCTGGTGTTGACAATGTTACCTCCTTTAAATTTATGAACTTAATTTGCATCATAGTTATGTTCATTCAGTACTTTGCTAGTGTGTCAACTACTTTCACTTTCAATACATCCAATATTTGCATTATTAGTATGCTTGCCAAGGTGGATACCATGTTAAAAGTCGAAAATCTTAGTAATTTTTACAAAAAATCCAGCTTGGATACGAACATATACCTGGCTTTAGTTATAATAACTCAGATACTCGTCAATATTACTGATTTTCTTACTGTACATATTTCATGGGCAATAACTGCTGGATTCCTTGATTTTGTGCAAAGACTGGAAATTGCAGCCTTTTGTATATACGTTGGCTTACTAAAGTGCAGACTGAATATAATAAACCGCTTTTTGAAAACATTTGTTGATGATCAAGAGAAGAAAGCTGCAACAGCCCTTACAATAGAATTCAGAAGAGGAATAATTGAAAATTTCACTTTTATTGGACAAGTCAGAGAGAACAACACTAAGATACATGTGATATGATCGGACAAATTTGTTCCAAAGTTAACGAAATATTCAACATGCAAATTCTCACGATACTAATGAACACCTTCATAACTATGATTGACATGATGTGGACCTGTCTGGTAATGTACCGAGCACCAACATCTCCAAAATTGGGTGTTTTAATTAACGTAACACTGTCTTGCTGTACTTGGATATCATTCATAGCTATGATGTCGATTACGTGTGAACGATTTCTTTACGTGCGCAACGAAACAAAAATTCTTGTGAACAAAATCATCATGAACTATGATCTGCCGACGACAATGAGAGATCAAGCTAAAGCGTTCATGCAACTCGTGGAGGCGTGGCCGCTGCGTATCCACGTTTACGATATGTTTTCAGTGGACATTTCGCTGACTCTAAGCTTTATAAGTGTGGCTACAACTTACTTGATTGTTCTTATTCAAGTAATTAAGTTCTTTTGAATGGTAAACGTCGGTTGTAAACTAATTTTTGTCGTTTAAAAAGTACATTTTTTTTGAAATTATATATATTTGGTCTATATTTATATTTGGGACCAAACCACCTCATAATTTTCTCAGGAATTCTTTTCTTTTCTTTTTGTGCTTTATATGAATATAATTCGTTTAACAAGTAATCAAAGTCAATATATAGTTTCAATTAAATATTCACATAGAAGACACTACCCTGTGGTTTGAAAGTCAAGCTCATCAAGGGTCACATACCTAAATAGAAACTAATGTTGAACTTATTCATCCGTCAATGCACAGCCATAAAATATTAAAGATTTCACGAAACAGAGCCTTTTTTTTATTCGACTGACTACCTATAGCTCTTAACCTAGTAATAAGTACTACGCTTGGTTATTTCTAAATACTAACAAAAACCATAATATTGTGTGGAATGTTATTATAAATCAGGATCGTTACTCTAGTAACCACATCACAGTGACCGCATCAATCGAAGCAAAGCCATTACGTGTTGCTAATGTAGAAAAACAATACACGATAACCAGCCATCCGCAGCAATGCTATGACGTGATATTGTTATTAGGAAAAGTGATTATAAGTAATATACAGAAGCGATAAACAATTTGTGTGATCATTTTTGTACATTGCAGAAAAGGAGATAATAATCAACTAAACAAATTCGTTTTAAGCATATAGTTGCCTTAGCTACTAATAATAACAGTAAGCTCAGTCATAGCAGACCACTAGCCTAACAAGGTCCTGAATTGATCGGACAAAAGTAAAGTGGGAGTCGTACTCGCTGACGAATAGTTTCGTAACATTATGTATCTATAATACCCCCAAAAAAGTTGCCCGTTGAAAGGGATCCTCATAAACAGAAAACATCAGCTGTCAAAATGTTAACAATACGAATTACGATACAGCTTGTTGAAAGATGGACAGATAGAAGATGCGTAATAGGACCTCGTTTTAGGGTAACCTAAAAAATATTGATCTTTATTGTTGCTAAGTTCCTTAACTTTTCAAAATGATCGCTTACTATTATTGACGTGTGTAAACAAAGTACAATCGTCCTATAACCTATTTAGATTATGTATAAGGTAAACACTATAAAATAAATTAGAGAAAAGCTCAAAGTCGATAAGAATTAGATCATCCTTGTGCACAACTTTGCACACACACACAATATAAATTAATTATCCTAGTATAATAAAAAAATATTAACAAAATGGAATTTCAACTAGGAGAAAAGATTCCCTCTTATAGAAACAGAAACAAAAGAACAGGTGAGGAGCAAATTTTTAACACTCTGAAGATTATAATTAAAATTGAATATTTCGTTGGAATATTCAGATTTGCTCTTTTAAATGAAAAACTAAGCCGACCTAATTGGAGAATGAAATCGATATCCATTTTCATCATCACCATAAGTGTCGTGTGGTTCTTTTCATTTGCTGCGTACAATTTAGAGCTTCCTGGTGTTGACGATGTTACCTCCTTTAAATTTATGAACTTAATTTGCATTATATTTATGTTCCTTCAGTTCTTTGCTAGTGCGTCAACTACTTTCACATTCAATAAATCCAATATTTGCATTATTAGTATGCTTGCCAAGGTAGACATCATGTTGAAAGTCGAAATTCTTAGTAATTTTTACAAGAAATGCAGCTTGAATACGTATATTTACTTGACTTTTGTTATAGCAACCCAGATACTTGTCAGTATTATTGATATTTTAACTGTACGTATTTCATGGGCAATTACTGCTGGAATCCTTGATTTTGTGCAAAGACTAGAAATTGCAGCCTTTTGTATTTACGTTGACTTACTAAAGTGCAGACTGAATATAATAAACCGCTTTTTGAAAACATTTGTTGATGATCAAGAGAAGAAAGCTACAGCAGCTCTTACAATAGAATTCAGAAGCGGAATAATTGAACATTTCTCTTTTATTGACAAGTCAGAGAGAACAACACTAAGATACGTGAGCTAGCGAAGATTTATGTCATGATCGGACAAATTTGTTCCAAGGTTAACGAAATATTCAACATGCAAATTCTCACGATACTAATGAACACCTTTGTACTTATGATTGACTTGATGTGGTCCTGTCTAGTAATGTATCGAGCAACAACATTTCCAGGCTTGGGTGTTTTAATTAATGTAATAGTGTCCTGCTGTGCTTGGATATCGTACATAGCTATGATGTCGATAACATGTGAACGATTCCTTTGCGGGCGCAACGAAACAAAAATTCTTGTGAACAAAATCATCATGAACTATGATCTGCCGAAGACAATGAGAGATCAAGCTAAAGCGTTCATGCAACTCGTGGAGGCGTGGCCGCTGCGTATCCACATTTACGATATGTTTTCAGTGGATATTTCGCTGACTCTAAGCTTTGTAACTGTGGCTACAACTTACTTCATTGTTCTCATTCAAGTACTCAAGTTCTTTTGAATGAAGAATGTTGGTTGTTAAAACAGGACGCTTAGGAAGGGTTGACTGACAAGCTGCTTATTGAACGAGATCATAGAGTGCTTGAAGACGATGGACCTTAAGACATAATTTCCTAACAGTTAAGACTTTATATTATAATACAGCATATGTGTAGGGTAGTCATGCCCTTTGAGCTCTCCCTTATTTTATAGTGTTATGAGACCACCTGAATTATGAACTACTACTAATAATAACAGGTTCTTTGAACCTACCGAAAAAATATCATGTTCTTCAATTACAAACCTATGCTCGACTATTTTGTGAGGACGGTTATGTGCATCTTTGTGTCTAAATTTAAGGAGTAGTTCCTGCAGGTCGCGAACTTAGAGATAAACTAGCAGTAATAGGTTTAAAAAATAGCTTTGTTTTTAATTAGTTTATTAGATATCCGTTATGAAAGCTTCTTTAGGGTATTTCTGTGCCACTTCTCTATAGTTGTTAATTATGACTGTATAGGCGTCTTTTACAATACTGCACAACGTCTTCTTGCGTAGAGCCACCTTTTTAGCCTCGTATTCAGCTTTCATAGCCTGTGCATCGGGGTCTGTTCAAACAAACACAATTAATTTATATTAACAGAAAAAAAGTCTCATGTAATGTTTCGGAAGGCACTTTAAACTGTGGGACGGGTTGTCATTAGTTTTTTTGAAGACAGAAGCCAAAAAGTCTCACAACCAGACTTACCAATAGGTGCTGGGTTGCCCGGGTAGCTGGGCTGAGCAGATCAGATAGGCAGTCGCTCCTCGCAAAACACTGGTATTCAGCTGCATCCGGTTATACCGAAAGCCAATCCCAGCATAGTCGGATAAAGGCCAGGTAGATGTGGATTACTGATTTAGTGACTTATGTTTACCTTTGCTACTTACCACTGTCCAAAGCCTTTTGTAAATCATCCCCGAGAACCACGTTCGGTTCTTCAACGATTTCACAAATATTCACCTCTGGGGCGAGTAGGAAGGATTCTTTACCATCTTTTTTGGTAAAAGTGTAGGCATAATCTGAGCTCAGCAAAGCAGCTGTAAAATAAAAGGTAAGAATTATTATATACACTTATTATCGCTAATGAAAAGTTATGCAAAGGTTGACAACAACAAGTATCTTACTTGTTGAAGCTGTATAAGCACCATTAAAAGCTTTGTTTTGCTTGGTAAATTCGATTTTAACATTATCTGCTACGATATTCAAAACAGCTTTCGTTTTTAAACCAATCAATTTCTTGTCCGAGTCCAATCTGCAAATAAATATATTATTATAAGCACTGTGTATTAATACTATTCCCAAATGAAAATGTTTGCTACCGCGATTCGGAATGCGAATATTTCGTTTTTTTTTTTTTTATATAGCAAACATTTTGAATATATTTTCTTTGTTACAAATATTCACTCTATCATACACGCAAGAAATGTGCGAATGAAAATTCATAACATCACTAATTCATACTTATTTTAAAACTTTTAGTTAATTTTCAGCTTAATCGGAAATATGGTTAATTATGGTAGCTGCCATAAAAATGACAAAAATGCTACAGCTAACTAAACCTGTACGAGCATGAATGAGGATATAGAGGAAGAAGAAGACAGAAGAAATCTGCTTCTTCCCCTTGCCCTGTTCCCAATTTTACTTGGGGTCGATGCAATATGTCCTCGTCCATTTTCCCCAGTCACTCACACAGTATGACTACTGGCATTCACTCCCTTCCTATTCATGTCATCGACAGAAGAAATAATGGTTGGATATTGCGTGAAAGACGTTATGGGTGCAAAGAGTGTCCATGAGGTGACGTCAGAAAGGAAGAGGAAAATGAGCTGTGCGGACCCCAAACTATAAATTGGGACAGGGGCAGCTGAGAGATGATAAGTCTTTTTCAATGGTATTTCTAAAATAACCACAGTTGTTCCATTTACTTATAAATATCAACTCATTATTAGTACAGATTCGAGAAAAGGCTAGACAAATCATGAGACATTAGTAAATGTTCGGTACTTACTTGAAATCCGTAACCTGTAGGTTCTTCAGTCCAGTTATGTTTATGTTTTTGAATTCAGAAGCCAGTCCCAAATCTTCGTCCATTACGACTTTTAACTCAGGAATGATCAAAGGGTCGGTAGCCTTCATATTGTTGTCCGGCATACCATTGAAGGTGTTTGCCATAAAACTTTCCGTTGACTTGATCAAGCATTTAATGTCATTTTTACTGCATGCAGTGAAAATAGATTCTGCAAATGAATAATCATGGTAGATACAGAAAAACGAAAAGAAGTTAGCATAGGGATTAAACATTTACATAATATTAAAACTAAAATGTAAGACTTCTCAGTGTTTCTGCAGTTTGACCTTAAAAGCTATTCAGTCTACAATTCCCATAACAAAAATATTAAGTAATTTTTATAGAAATACACTTTATGGGAATTCAATAAAGGGAAATCGAGATCGTAACAGCGATTAAATATGTGTTACAAGAAAAACCATGACCGCTGATAAGTATAGGGACACATAATTTATCATTAAGTAAACCATTAATATTAATAATTATTTAGATGTAACAGGAAAAGACTTACCTTCTGAAAGTACACAACTCGCAAACGCAAGCAATATCAAGCTCCTATAAACTGCCATGTTGTAGTCTTAATGATTAATTAAGATTAGCAGAGACCACTTATATTTATACTTTCCTTTGTTTACAGAAACTGATATAAAAGCTAAAGTGACTAAAGCTTTTGATAGCAGAGGTCAGAGTTATCGAGTAGCATTGGATGTAATTATAACGTAATTAGATAATTAGCTAGATAAAACATCGAATATTGATTTATTGCAATTGGTTCTTTAAGACAGTGATACGGTGATAGTTTATAGCTAGCAAATTAGTAGAAAAGTAATTGAGACATGCACATTTTCCTTAAAATGACGTCAGGAGTTGTTTCAAGGAATAACTAAAGACTTTGTGTATCGTCATCTATATGTTCTAAGATATGGTTTATTTTGTGGATCGCAGATTAAAATATTTCTCTTTCTCTCAATCTGTACCTAGGATGGATGACAATTCATATATAATGCTAAAAGGTTGTCTTGCGAAGGCAGTTCTGCAAGGATGTACAGAAAGGGACGCCGCTGATTGACACGCTGCTTATTGAACAAGATCATAGCATGCATGTAGACGATGGATCTTAAGACATTGCAGCATGAATCATGTCTGAAGGATAGCCACGAGGTTTGAAATAAATTACTTTTAGCACATTCCTTTGAGCTCTCTCTAGTTTTAAAGGCGGGTCTATGCTAGACGAACCGAGCACGAGCGAAGCACAAGCGGAGCCGTTCTCGGCTTGTCAAGCGTTTACGTACAACGAACCTACAACGATCACTGTTAGAAAATCCCTTTGTATTCTTCAAGAACCGACAACAGGCGGAAAGCAGCCGAGCACGAACGAAATGCTCGCAGTGCGCGACGAATTGTGTTCGGCTCGTGCTCCGATCGTGCTCGGTTCGTCTAGCGTAGACCCGCCTTAATAGTATACCCGCCCAGCTGAGTTTTATGAGCCCATCTGAATTATGAATAACATCTTATTTGTCCAATGGGGAAATAATGAAATCTTGGTTCTTTGAACTGACCGAAAAAATATCATGTTCAATGTTCATCGATTACAAACCTATGCTTGATCATTTATCGAGGAAGGCCTTTTTTTATCTAAATCGATAAAAATAATAGTTCCTACAGACCGGGAGTAAGCCTAGAGGGAAACTAGTAGTCAAATGAAAAAGATCTTCGTGTTTAATTAGTTTATTAGATATCCCTTACGAAAACTTCTTTAGGGAATTGCTGTGCCACTTCTCTGTAGTTGTTAATTATGACTGTGAAGGCGTCTTCTATAATACGGCACAACGTCTTCTTGCGTAGAGCCACTTTGTTAGCCTCGTATTCAGCTTTCAAAGCCTGTGCATCGGGGTCTGTTCAAACAAACACAATTAATTAATATTAACAGAGAAAAAGTCTCGCGTAATGTTTCGGAAAACTCTATAAACTGTGGGACCGGCTGTTTTTACTTTTTATTACACTACCCGAAACGATTGCATAAGATGGGTATTGGGTTGCCCGGGTAGCTGGTCTGAGCAGGTCAGATAGGCAGTCACTCCTTGCAAAACGCTGGTACTCAGCTGCATCCGGTTATCCCTACTGGAAGCCAACCCCAACGCAGTTATGTTTACTTTTGCTACTTACCACTGTCCAAAGCCTTTTGTAAATCATCTCCGAGAACCACGTTCGGTTCTTCAACGATTTCACAAACATGCACCTCTGGAGCGAGAAGGAAGAATTCTTTACCATCTTTCTTGGTAAAACTGTAGCCATAATCTGAACGGCCCAAAGCAGCTGTAGAATAAAAAGTAAGTATTATTATTACTCTTATGGTGTGTGTCCAGAGGGAGCTAAATCTTGCGCTAATGAAGATTACAACAGTCTTTTTCTTGTTGTTTGAAATATATCAAGAAACATATTGTTAGCTAGTGAGTTTTGTCGAACTATTTATTTCAGTCTGAGGTACTTAGTTATTTATCTTATTCTCCTGTGAAATAGTTATTGGATTTGGTCAATGCATTTTTTCTAATAAGTACCTAATCATCGTTACCTTCAACTTTACTCATTCAAATGCTCTTCGTTTAATACTTTAGGGACGAAACAATCATTAAAATATTATTTGTTCTCTTATTTATTTACATCTTCAGGCTTACCTCTATTCTAGCTTTAGAAAATAGAAGGAAGGTATGAAAAAGTTTGTTGAACTTACTTGTTGAAGCTGAATAAGCACCATTAAAAGCTTTGTTCTGCTTGGTAAGTTCGATTTTGACATTATCTGTTACGATATTCAAAACAGCTTTCGATTTTAAACCAATCAATTTCTTGTCCGTGTCCAATCTGCAAATAAATTATGCAAAAAGGTTATCAAAATTGATAAAGAGGCAGAAACGGGTAATTAGTGCTATCAATAAGTCAATTTACTGCATCTTTATTTTTTGTTTTTGTTTGATAAAGCGTGTATAGGGTGATTTGTGGGTATAATAAAATGATAATACTGTATGCCGTAATTTGGATAAATATTTATTTTTAGCGGGGCTCATGGACTTTGACTTATTTATAAAGATTATCGGAATTTAGATTTTTCCATTGCCTATAGGCACTGTGTATGTTCATTCATACTAGTGATGTAACAATGTCAACTGTCTTTAAGCATTCACGATTGCGAATATTACGTTTTTTTTACCAGCCAAGTTCAATTCCAACTAGGTGATTTGGACCATTAAAAAATTGTACGTATAAATATTATTTACCAAGTTTTTTTTTCAAGAAGTTTTTATTAGAAGTTTTATTTACTTTAAAAAGGTAACTAATATTTTTCAAAAAAATGAAGCAAAATAAAAACCGTGATGTAAAAACCAATCTAAAAACGTTCAGAATGTGGTGTCTAAAGGTGTCTACACACCAAAGCCGCTGATGCCGGCGGCACAGCCCGGCGGCCCAACCCGCCGGCCGTATTTTGTACAATCATGCCGCCGGCTTTCATAGAGTATTTGACAATAACTAGAACACCACATGCCGCGGCTGTCGTGCCGCCGGGCTGTGCCGCCGGGTCAGCGGCTTTGGTGTGTAGACCCCTTAAAGGATACAGCTATGTTTATTTCGCTCCTGACTTCTATACCACTGCATCTACCAGGTTATGTTGCTTTTTGTGTTTAAAAAAATAGCTTTTTTTTGTAACTTTTCTGTGATAAACTTAACTATCGTCCAGTTAAGCCCAAACAAGGAGTTTCCTCAACTTTCTTTCGTTTCAATCATGAGCTCAACTTTTGAAATAATGAACACTGTTGTATAGTGGTGTCAGACGTACGTCTAAGTAGATACCTATCAAGTTTTTAAAGTATGCATACCTCGATTTTTCAGGGTCTATTGTCATGGTCATGGTTCGATCTTTGATCTGATGATATAAATGGGACTATTTGGGATTCAGAACATTCACAAGAGCGAATGCAAATGTTCGAAAACCGTGCGAATATTCGCAAAGGCGGATTCTAAAATTCGTTACATCACTTATTCATACTCAACTTGTTTTAGAACTGTTAGTTCGTTTCAGGTCGATTTTAAAGATGGATCATTATGGTGGTTACCATAAAAATACCAAAAATGTTTCCTATTTATCATACCTATGTACTAGTATATATAGATTACTCATGAAAACTAAAGCAGTAAGGTAAGATAATTTTTTGAGGAAGGTTTCGAGCATGAATGTGGATGGATAGAGAGGAAAAAGGCGACTAAAGAAACCACGAATAGAAATTGTGTGAAAGTCGTTATGGGTACATAGAGAGAGATGATGTCAAAAAAGAAGAAAAAGGTATGGAAAATGATAAATCGGGACAAGGACAGGATGATCAGTTTTTGTCAATGTGGTTTCTAATATGACCCCAGTTATTTCTACCAATTTCAACTCATCATTACTACAGATTCTAAAAAACGCTGGTACTTACTTGAAATCTTGTACCTGTAGGTTCTTCAGTCCAGTTATATTTATGTTTTTGAATTCAAAGACCAGTCCCAAGCCTTCGTCCACCACGACTTTTAACTCAGGAATGATCAAAGGGTCGGTAGGCTTCATGTTGTAGTCCGGCAAACCATTGAAGGTATTTGCCATAAAACTTTCGGTGGACTTGCACATGCATTTCATGTCATTTTTACTGCATGCAGTGAAGATAGCTTCTGCAAATGAACAATTAGGGCATATGTTTACATAATATTTAGACTGAAATTAAGCACTTCTCAGTGTTTACGCTGTTTTGTTTTAAAAGAAATTCAGTCTACAGTAGACTAAAAATTAAGAAAAATACTAAGTATTTTTGCAGAAATACACTCTATGGGAATTCAAAAAAGATAAATCGAGATCGTAATAACGATACAAGAAAAACCATGACAGCTGATAAGTATAGGGACAAATAAATTCTCATTAAGTAAAGCAGGGATATTAATCATTATTTGGATATACAGGAAGAGACTTACCTTCTGAAAGTACACAACCCGCAAACGCAAGCAATATCAAGCTCCTATAAACTGCCATGTTGTGGTCTTAATGATTAATTAAGATTAGCAGAGACCACTTATATTTATACTTTCCTTTGTTTACAGAAACTGATATAAAAGCTAAAGTGACTAAAGCTTTTGATAGCAGAGGTCAGAGTTATCGAGAAGCATTGGATGTAATGTAATTATAACATACCTAATGAGATAATTAGCTACATTGAACTTCGAATTTTGATTTCTTCAAATTGTTTTTAAGAAGGCGATTACGGTGATAATTTGTAGCTAGCAAAATAGTAGATAACTGAGACATACAGGTGTCGCGAGATGACTCCCGGCCTCCGTAGGCGTGGGTCTGTGGGCGGTAAGTTCGGGCGGCTCATCGCTCATGTCTAGATAGACAACACACCCGTGTCGGCGGCGCGCGATGTTCCACGCGCTCTTCAAAGAGATGTCAGCATCCCCAGCGGGGCTCAGTAGGGCCAAGGCCTGCCGGAGCTGCGGGATTGTTCGAAAGAGTTACCGCGGGCCTGGTACATAAAATGCCTACGACGAAACACGACGGTTTTTAGTCAGTAAGAGTGTGACACTCCCTCACCGCTGCTAACCCACAGCGGGACGGGTCATTTGATAATTCTTGACGTTGTTAAAAAAAAAGGTTAATCAAAGAAGAATTTTCTTCAGGCATTCTTTTGATTAATTGTTGGATGTTTATACAAAACATTCTTAGCATATCTGAGGAATCTTATCAAGGCAAAATCAGTTTTAACAAAGGTTGTCCGTGACACATTGCCGTTTGCACCGTTTTCCGGTGAAAAAAGCTTTTTTATGAGTTAACTTGTGTTATCCGAAGTATGCAAATATGCTGTGATATCATGACGTTAATTAAATTAAATAAAATCGTCGGAGTCACGCTCGATGGGTTCCGTACCAACCTACTGAAAAAACCCAAAATAAAATACGTTGATTTAATGAATGTGGAATATCACTAGAGGGGAAATTATATTTCGCTCCTTGTATTATGTACTTAATATTTTTTTTAGTTAGGCACAGCAGCAACAAAACTATAGGTATGATCTGTAAAAAAAATGTTTTGTAATAGTAGGTAATATGGTCCAACCGCTTTACACGTGGCCCTGGCACATAAACGGCTTAAGAAGGAGCATGGTGGATTTAGTCAGTAAGTAAGAGTCTGCTGTCTGTCTGATGCCCGTTTTCACCAACAATCTCTTAATCTAAGTGCCACTTAGAATAAGGGCTCTCCCAATTTTGACATAAATAACTATGTATAAGGGATACCTTAACTTTGGTGAAAACGAAATTCTTATTAAGTAAGTGTTCCGTAAATGCTCTTAGGGGATCCCTTATTTAGGTGTTTGTTGGTGAAAATGGGCATGAGAGTCCATTTTCACCAACAAATACCTAAATTTAGGGATCCCCTAAGAGCATTTAGGGTACACTTAGTACGGATTTCGTTTTCACCAAAAAGTGTGCCTGTTTGCCTTATAACTTTAATTATTGTGGTAGCCCTTATTCTAACTGACACTTAGAGAAATGTTAAGAGATTGTTGATGAAAACGGGCATGACACTCTCTCACGCTGCACCCACAGCGGGAGGCGTCATTTGATGATTTCCCACAGAAAAAGTTTATGTACCTGCGGAACCCTATAACGATAACGGTAGATATTATTTGGAGGAAAAAAAAAGCAAAAAAACTGCATGTTATGATTCTGATAAAAACATGAGGAGCCATCGTGAATGTATTCACGAGTATCGTATAAAGTCGTGGTGGCCTAGTGGGTAAAGAACCAACCTCTAATGTATGAGTGCGCGGGCTCGATTCCAGGTCAGGCAAGTACCAATGCAACTTTTTTAAGTTTGTATGTACTTTCTAGTAAGTATATCTTAGATACCAAAGACTGTGTTTCGGATGGCACGTTAAACTGTAGATCCCGGCTGTCATTGAACATCCTTGGCAGTCGGATTTTTGATCGGCTCATAAATCATTACGAAAATTAATAATAATAGGCACATAACAACGATCAGTTTTTAGATCAGGCCGGTATCAGACAGGCTAAAAACTTTCATTATTAAAAAAAAAACCTGACTATCGGGCCAACTGTGGGCCGACTGTTAAGTCAGAAGGTATCAGTTGAATGTGTGGGCGGGTGAAACCGCGGAAAACTGTAGAAGATTCAAAGCTATAATGGTATCCTGACTAGACTGTATTCCCACAAACATTAAATAAATTGTGCCAATAAGCGGATAAGGCAATAAATTGCATGAATTTATGATGCGTAAATGTGGAATGTCATTTTTTTAATCGCTTGTTATTTGTATGCCCATTCGACCTCAAAATATTTATTGAGAAGTCTACCTACATATCTACAGAGTGATGCGAAGTTTACGTTCCATAATGAGTATTATATCATTTAAAAGATTAATGTTTAGGAGTGAGCTGGCATGTGAATTTAATGGAAGTTAATTTTGTAAACAAACCACGATGGGAAAAAACGTTGTTCTAAAAATATTTTTTCCACAAAATCTTAAAGTAGGTACCCATTTTTTTACTTCATAGCGTATTTTAATTTGTGTTTTAAGGAAATAAATAAGGACCAACATACGGTTTAACAGTAGTATAGTTTTGTAGTGATATAATGGCGTCCACTGCCGATTTCGGCCACGGCGGCTGTTCTCATATTAGGAGATCAACCAGCTGCGCAGGACATATTATAGTGCACGAACGTTTGCGCAAACACAGATGCACTCACTATTCCTTTACCCTCATAGCCCGATGGGACGGCAATCAGACACGACCGGAGAGAGATCAGGCGCAGGACCGACAGTTACTTGCTCTCCGATGCACGGGTGAATCAATCACCAACTTCCAGACTACGGACTGCTTTGTGAAAGCTTAAGAAAACCCACAAAGCAATTTCGGCCCGACCCGGGACCTCGGGCACAGCAGCCCCGCTTGCGACCACTAGACCAACGAGGCAGTGTAGTGATATAAACACCAAACGAACACGCACCCTGTATTTCAGTAATAATACGTAAGAATGACATGACATTATTTTTGCGTAATCCTCTTATCAGTTTTAATTTCATGAAAACAACAGTATGTATCCGTTTTCTGTAGTCTTTACTTGTACAAAAGAACCCGAAAGGCGGTGAAATGTTCCCTCGTAAAGACTCAATTAATCTTATAAAAACATTACATTTTTAAGTACAAGATCCTATGATATATAGGGTAGGTACCCAAAAGATGGTATTTTATATACGCATATACTACATTTTCACCTAATACGAACTAACCAAAATATGTATAACCAAATGACTAGTATTTACTTAAATAGGTATTACAAATTAAGATGAAGAAGAATATTTTTTGGTATTTTATACATAGACAGTTCGATAGCCACAAATAAGCTTACGTACCAAAAAACAGCGACTTTACAGAAATGGTTAACAGTGCTAATGTGTTCTTATGTGGTCAAACAAAATGACGTATGACGATAGTCATTTCAAGAAAGGTCTTTTTTATCGGACCGACAAGCTCTTAACCCTACACCTAGTTATAATAATGTATTAGTGGTACAATTTAGGATCGTTACTCTAGTAACCACATCACAGTGACCGCATCAATCAAAGCAAAGCCATTACGTGTTGCTAATGTAGAAAAACAATAGACGATCGCCAGCCATCCGCAGCAATGCTATGACGTGATATTGTTATTAGGAAAAGTGATTATCCAAACTAATATAAGAAAGAGGATACATTTTTTTGCCTTTTAAAGAAAATATTTTGCTGTTGGAAAGCTACAGTCTTCCCAAGTAACATAGGCTATATTTTATCCCGGTGCGGACAGTATTTCCCACAAGACGCGGGTGAAGCCGCAGACAAAACTACTAGTAGGTAGTAAAAAGAAGCGATAAACAATTTGTGTGATCATTTTTACATATTGCATCGTTTAATAGTGATTGAAGATGTGAATAAGAAAGCAAGGAATGATGGTGTAATGGCTGACAGAGAGGAATAGAAGCGGAAAACTCAGGAAGAAGGAGATAAAACAATTTAAACAAATATGTTTTAAACACAATTGCCTATATATTTTCAACAGTGCACCTACCTAATAGATACCAATAGCAGTCTTAAATTCGTACCTAGGATGGATGACAATACACAATTCATGTTGTGAGACAGATTTTGGCCATGAATGCGGATGGGTTTAGTTTAGAGGATGGGAAAGATGACGATGAATGGAATGAAAATGGAAAATGAAAACTATAAATATATTTTTGGCCATATCGACTTTTAGGCCTCGGCCTCGAATTTTGCGGGCAGCGGGGCGGCAGCGGAGCGGCGCGGGCGGTCACCGCTTGACTGGAGTGCACCGCTCGTTGCCCGCGCCCGCGCCGCTCCCGCGCCGCTGTATTCGAGGGCCGGTCCATTTGATTATACGCGTAAGATCCTGCCGCTCCCGCGCCGCCGCCGCCGCCGCCGCCCCGCTGCCCGCAAAATTCGAGGCCGAGGCCTAAAAGTCAATATGGCCAAAAATATATTGATAGTTGTCTTGGCGTGAGATAACGGTAAGTTGAAAACGGTGGAAGAAAAAAAAATGTGGCGCTGAACTTTAATAAAATTGCCCTTAAGGCAGGACGGTGATGATAGAAGACAAACCACCATTATTTTCTTGAAAACACTGGTTTACTGGCATTTATTACAACATCGCCCGCATCTGTTGTAATACTTGAAAAGACTTATTTGCTAATTTCCTTGCCGAAGGTAATCAGTAGAATCGTATCTATAGCCTCTTTTAAACCTACTATTTCAAAGATTTTCTCATCTCTCAGATACGTCCTGTCGTATTAGTTACGCTTGGGCTAACATGCACTGGTTGATTCTATTCTAGTCTGAAATACTAGGGCCGCCGGACATGACAACTCTCTCTAGCTGGTGAAACTAAGTGGTATTCAATAAAACAAAATTGTTTTTATGATGTATCTTAGTTTAAAAAAAGTAAAATATACCGAGAGATGTCAGTGTACTAGACTATTTCACAGTGTTAAGATTTCTTCCAAATTGATCGGATCGAGATAGGTATGAGCTAAAATCGGGAAACTACAAAAGCCCACTGAGCGTGGCTCGACAAGCTCCTGGCTAGTTTTTTAAGTAGGTAGGTGCGAAACCCACCGAGTGGGAGTCCGACGGTTTTATTTTATTCAATTTAAGGTCATGATATCACAGCATATTCGCATTCTTCGCATTCTTCGCATCTTCCCACACTTTTTAATTCACAAACAAGCTTTTATTTTCCGGAAAACGATGCAAACGATAATGAGACACGAACAAGTCGGACAGCCTTTGCTAAAAACTGATTTTGCATCGATAAGACCTTTAGAAATACTAAAAATGCTTTTGCATAAACATTCAACATTAGAATGCCTGCAGAAAATTCTTCTTTGATTTACCTCATTTCGTATAATATGACTATGATTATGAATGAGCACACGAAACACGAGGGGAAAATATCTCAATCTACGTTCCACTAAATTGACCTTGTCTTCGTACATGTAGACGGCGATTGCCACATAAAATCTTAAGTTATTCCATTGAAATAACTATAACGTCATCTATAGAAAAAATGACTATTTCTCACTCACTTTTCTACTATTATGCTTGCTACAAACACCGCTATCGGCTTAAGGAAACATTTTCAATAAATCTCTATTTGAAGTTTAATGTCAATATCTCGTTACGTATTTGAATGCTACTCGATAACTCTGACCTCTGTTATCGAAATTCTTAGTCACTTTACCTATTATATCAGTTTCTGTAAACAAAGGAAAGTGTAAAGATAAGTGGTCTCTGGTTAATTCTTAAGTATTCTTCATTTAATCATTAAGACTACAACATGGCAGTTTATAGGAGCTTGATATTGCTTGCATTTGCGAGTTGTGTACTTTCGGAAGGAGGTAAGTCTTCTGTTATTTCATCTCAGTGACGATTACCGTTCATGGTGTATTGAATTAGTTGTTTAGCTGTATATATCAAAGTTCTTTCTTGTGAGACATATTTAATCACTATTACGATCTTGATTTATTTGGGCACAGGCTCTCTTTTTGCATTATAATAAAGTGTTTTGGATATTGTATTTCTACAGCATATACCTACTTGATATTTTGTCTTATGGACCTTGTAGTCTGAATTTCTAAAAAAAACATCAGAAATACTGAACCGTGTTAAATTCCAGTCTAAATATTATCTACACCTTTAGTCCCTATGCTAACTTCTATATCTGCGATGATTATTCGTTTACAGGAACACTTTTCAATCCATGCAGTAAAAATGACATAAAATGCTTGAGTGGAGCAACCGAATCTTTTTTGGAAAAAACTAGCAATGGTTTTCCGGATTACAAAATCAAGGCTATTGACCCTTTGATCATTCCTGAGTTAAAAGTCGTGGTCGACGAAGGCTTGGGACTGGTCTATGATTTCAAAAACATAAATATAACTGGACTGAAGACGCAGCAGATATCAGACTTCAAGTAAGTGCCGAATCTGTACTAGTAATAAGTCAGACACACCGTTATCAACATTTGGGTGCCCTTGTCCCAATTCATTATGAGAGGTCGGCACAGCATGTCTTCTTCTTCCTACCTGAAAGTAACTCTGTCACAACTTTTGTGACACAAATAATACAAGAATTAATTTAATTATTATCTTGATACAAGAAAAACACGAACATCCGAATTGAGCACCTGCTACGTTTTGGGAAACGGTAAATAAATGGGAACCACGTGCACACCATGTGGCTGCAGTTTATGTTATCTACACTATAAATACTTCTATACGCTTATAATGAAGAGGAAACATTTTTTGTTTTGTTTGGCCATAAAGGCTCCAAAACGAAAAAAGGCTTTGACGACGTAAACAGTGCACTCTCAACAGTTACGCACTGGTTTACAACAAACAATTTAGTACTAAATGCTAAAAAAACAAAATGCATTAAGTTCACTTTGCCTAATGTAAAAAACCTAGGTCCTAATGTTATCCTAAACAACGAGGTTCTTCAAACCGTTGCATCTACCGTGTTTTTGGGTATAACAGTTGATACAAAACTTCAGTGGGGTTCACATATTTCTAGCCTCGCGGGAAGGCTTAGTTCTGCTGCCTATGCCGTCAGAAAAGTTAGACAGTTCACTGACGTCGACACTGCGCGATTAGTGTATTTCAGCTATTTTCACTGCGTCATGTCCTACGGTATTTTGTTGTGGGGCAAAGCCGCTGATATAGAGAATATATTTATTATACAAAAACGTGCTATTCGTGCAATATACAAGTTAGGTACCAGAACTTCCCTCAGAGAGTTGTTTAAAGAAATTGGTATTCTCACTGTAGCATCACAGTTCATCTTTGCCAACATTATGTATATTAGACAGAACCTACATTTATACACCAAAAAAAGTGAAGTCCATAGCATTAATACTAGAAATAAGCATAAACTGTGCGTACCCTATCACCGGCTTCATAAAGTGCATGACACATTTCTGGGTTTAGGTATTCGTTTTTATAATAAGCTTCCTTTGACCTTACAAGAACTGCCGTTTAATAAATTCAAAGAACAAATTAAGGCTGTTCTTATAAAAAAGGCATATTACACCATCAATGACTATTTGAATGATAAAAATAGTTGGTCGCCATGATGAACGCAAGACAGCTATATTAGCTTTATTATTTAGATAATTTAAGTTTCTCCGATTCAATCTCTTGACTCAATGACATTTATTTTATTTTTATTTATTATTTTATTATTATTTTTTAAATGTTTTTACATTATTGACAAGATACATTCTTTGTATTAATTTTGTTTTGGATTTTAGTAAATAAAACTACTTAGCGGGAACTGATAATTTAATCTTGATATTGAGTTGTGTAGCAGTGAGTACGTCATGCTCCCTTAGACGGCACTGCTTGCGGTAGCGTCGGCGGTCGGGTTGCCTCCCTCCCTCAAAAATGTGCGAGGGGGGCGATGGCTGATCCTCGCGTTATGCTCGTGAACGGGTGCTGCTTGTGGTGCCAGGTCGTCTTACTGACTACATATTAGTTTTTTTTTGTTTTTATTTGTAAACTCTTTTTATTTTACATATGTTCTGGCTGAGCGGTCTAATTTACTAATTTACTAGTTTACAAAAGAATAGCACATGTAGGTGGGCACTCCCTGATATTCTATTAAGTGTAAATAATTGGAGGCTATAATTTTCTGTTCATCAAACATATTCAATGCTTGAGTTAGTTAAGGTATGTAGGGTGAGTGCTAGCTAGCATGTGGTGTATAAATTATTTTTACTGTATTTTCCTCTATGGTAATATACAAATTAAATTGTATACAAATGTACATATCAAACAATGTTTAAGGTTCTTCTAACCTAACAGACAGACATGTGTTGCTGGGGAGTTTGTTGCGCCACTTCTTCTTCCCAGCAAAAACACATAGGAAGTGGTGAAGGGTGGGCGTTTTGGGGGTTGTCTTTTGTAAATTTATTTTTTTGACGTTCGAAAAGTGCTGTTTTGCAGCCAAGTTTGAATAAATGACTTTTGATTTTGATTTTTTGAAACAAACGAAAGCTACACTCTTCCGCTGAAATATACTATTTTACCCCGGGCAGCAGTTCCCACGAGACGCGGTTTCAACGCGGGAAGTAGGAAGAAGGTACCCTAAGAATGGGGAAGATGTACCTAATAAATCCATATTTCCATCTTTTCAGCACATTAACTTGTATGCAACGGAACTGAAAACTAACCAAGTTTAGTATACACACAATGACTATAGGCAGTGGAAAAATTTTACTTCCGATAATCTTTAGTTTACGAGCCCCGCTAAAAATAAAGATTCGTCCAAATAACGGCATACAATATTATCATCTTATACCCACAAATCATCCCGCACACGCTTTATCTGACAAAAACAAGAAAAGATGCAGTAAATTGACTTATTGATAGCACTAATTGCCCGTTCCTGCCTCATTATCAATTTTGATAAACTTTTTGTATAATTATTTACAGAATGGATACAGACAAGAAATCTGTGGTTTTAAAAACAAAAGCTGTTTTGAATATCGTGGGTGATGTCAAAATCGAATTCGCCAAGCAAAATAAAGTTTTTAATGGAGCTTATACAGCTTCAACAAGTAAGTTCAACAAACGTTTGCATACTTCCTATTTTCTTAAATCAGAATATAGGTAAAGTCCATTTCACGAAAGAAGTCCCGCCGACGCAGCGCTAATGTCTATGCGATAGTTCAGTAAATACGTGCAAAAATATATAGTTCTAAAATTTTCCGCGGTTCTTCTTTCGAGAAATGGACTTTAGATTAAGCCTAAGTTTAGTTAAAGAGAACTGAGGGTAATTCTAGATGTAAATGAATATGAGAAATTTAGTTTTTTTATGATTATACTCTAAGGACCTAAATGCTAACTTTTTCTTGCAATCACAAACTAACATGAACAAAGATTCTGCTCTCGCATTCAGCTGTGCACATAAGCCCTATAATTATTTTATTTTTGAGTCCTCAATAAATATATGTAAAAAGTCGATCTCGCTCTGCTCGCGCATTCACTTAGTAGAATCTGCATTTTAGAATTTAATATCTCCAAGCAAAAAAAAGACACACTGTTTTCGGTCGCTCATTCATAATTTACATAGGTATACAATGCTGGCATACAACAACTAACAAAGAGTCCTTCAAAAAAGGTCTTGTTAGCTACTAGAACCTGATATTTTATTAACTTGCAAGAAAATCGCGCTCGCTTCTCTCGCGCTTTCAGAGGCTGCATGTCTGTCCAATTCTTTGGCATTTTAACTAACAAAATAGGCTCGCTAAGCGTGCGAAGTCCGTTACTTCAACCTGATGTTTTCCTCCCAAAACTTTTCGGCGTTTACTTTTTGAGTCCTCAAATTAACACAAACAAACAAAAACTTGCTACACTCGAAATTACTAGCTTAGAAAACGCGCACGCTTCGCTTGCCCTTTTTTGATAAAACAATCTTAAATACATACCTATTTGTGCTTGTTTACTATAACCGCTTTATCTGAAAGTATTAAGATATAAAAATCTAAATATACCGGGGTAAGACTACTAGTTATATGTCTTTTAGACTGTTGCTCCACCCTAATCCAATGCCTGGCTACGCCCATGCTCTAGACACAGATAATAAGTACATGTATGTACTTACTTACTTCCGATGGCCCTACAACCCTTTGTGGGTCTTGGCCTCCTCTATAATCATCCTCCAGTTACCAAGAGGCTTGGCTGTTCTTTCCCAGTTGGTAAACTTTCCCATTTTTCTGAGGTCTTCTCCGATGCAGCCGCTATAACGTTTCTTAAGCCTCCCTCTTGGTCTTTCTTGATATTACGTGTATGTAATATGTTATATTTTATATTTACAGCTGCTATAGGAAGCTCACAATATGGCTACAGTTTTAAGAAAAAAGATGATAAAGATCACTTCGTAGTCGGCCCAGAGGTGAATACATGTGAAATCATTGGAGAACCGAACGTGGATATTGGAGATGATTTACAAAAGGCCTTGGACAGTGGTAAGTAGCAAAAGCAAATTCGAGTCACTAACTACTTACTGTAATGGCGTTGTAGTTAGTGTATCTTCTTGCTACGATTGAGGTATTCGAGTGGTAGTCAAAACTTTTGTATGCATGAACATGTCCGTATTGCGTATAATTTAGTCTCTGTAGACTGCCTCGTTGGTTTAGTGGTCGCAAGCGCGGCTGCTGGGCACGAGGTCTCGGGTTCGATTCCCGGGTAGGGCCGAAATCGCTTTGTGGGTTTTCTTAAACTTTCACAAAGCAGCCCGTAGTCTGGAAGTTGGTGATTGATTCACCCGTGCATCGGAGAGCACGTAAATGTCGGTCCTGCGCCTGATCTCTTTCCGGTCGTGTGGATTGCCGTCCCATTGGGTTATGAGAGTGAAGGAATAGTGAGTGCACCTGCGTCTGCGCAAATACTCGTGCACTATAATATGTCCTGCGCAGCTGGCAGATCTCCTTAAATGAGAACAGCTGCCGTGGCCGAAATCGGCCATGGACGCCATTATAATTTAGTCTGAGTGTTTATATGAACAGTATGAATTTAAAAGAAACACTAACGTACCCATATTCAATTGTACATAGTAGCTCTGTTTGACTTAGTTTGATACAAGATGACGTTGCTTGAATCTGTGTGGAATATATCGACACCTAGATATAAAGAGGGTTAATTAAAAAAACACTTTCAGTAAATTCGAACCGCTGATTCTTCCGTCCCTGTGTGAAGTATTCTGATTACTAATTCTATACTTATCATTAAATTACATTCCCTATTTGCGGCTTTTTTACCGATCGTAATTGGGAGACAATAGAAAATGTATTGTGTCTCGTGCATATCTGGACTCCGGCACACAATGGGTTAATCTAAGACATATCATTTGGCTTCTTTTCGCTGTTAATTTTTCAAATTTGTTTTTGTTTGAACAGACTCCGATGCACAGGCTCTGAAACCTGATTACGAGACTAACAAGGTGGCTTTACGGAAGAAGACGCTATGCCATATTGTAGAAGCCGCCTACGTCACCGTCATACACAACATCAGGGCAATCGCAGATATCTTCCCTAAGGAAGCCTTTTTCACTGACATCTAATAAACCAATTAAATTCTAAGATCTTTTTTATTTTAGAACCAGTCTTCTCTAGCGGTTTCACTCGCGGTCCGAGAGAGCTACTCAGATAAAAACAAGCGAATAAATAATGAACCACAAATTGTAGCAAAAAATATGTTATATGACCTAAAAGAAGTCGCAAAAAGTTTCTCCCCAAATCTAAGCATAGGTTTTGAAAAAATATAATTATTTTAACATGATTATTTTTTGTATGTTCATTCAATAAATCACGATTTCAATATTTCCCTATTGGGCAAATAGATACTACCTATTACAGTCAAAGGAACGATACTCTATTGATGTGATGTGCCCTTTAAACTTGTACCGTAAGCTAGTTGGGCTCTTTAAAAGGAAAAAGGTCGGATTATACTTTGAAGAGAACCCATATTTGTTCCACATACATATTAAAAATAACTTGGCGACAGCTGACTTCAGAGGGCAACTCCCGATCTAATAGAAAAATGGGGCTGGATTAATATCAAGTGAACTGGAATAGATTAGAATATAAATAATATTTTGTGTAGAAAAAGATCTAAAGGTTAGGTATGGCCTTTTGAATGTCCCCTTGAATCAGTGAAAAGCGTAGGAATATTTCAGGAGTTTCGCAAATAAGAAGTTTGAGACGTGCTCCATATAAGATATTGACCAATAAAAATAGACTAGGGGCCGCAGATTTGACTTAACAGATTTCGGGTTCTAATTACTGTGCTGCAGTGACTTTTAAAAACAATTACCTTCAATCTTTTAGTACTAATTACGAGTAGCAAGTAAATCTGTAACACAAAATCTTATATATACTCAACACAAAAGCAACATAACGGATATAAATGAAAATTAACAGTTATGGGTTCATAGTCTATACCTACACACAATCCTAAAATTCTGATTATAGTTCCATTTCAACGTTTCCCAAATTAGATACTGTCAATACCTTCGTATTAAATATAATTGAAGGATACCCGATAACTGAATATAACATGATTTCCAACATATCCATTTCAAAGCAATAACAGGAAAAATTACTTCAAACATTATCAATATGTGTAAACATCCCTTATTTCAGTTGCAAACAAGGATAAGTAATATCGTCTTTGTATCATAATATTGGAATCTGCCTCGGGGGCGTAAGCAGCAATTAGTAACAGATCCCTTCATTGCAAGGACGATTGATCGTAAAATTATGTATGCAATGTAGCAAAAACATCACGCACTCAAATCCCCAGATATCAACATGAGTCTGTACCAAATTACACGACAAATGTGTTATGTCAAACACAAAATTAACGTATACATAATACAAAAATCAATTCAGCCAACGTAAAAAGGGTTTGTACATTTTTAAGATTAGATACCCAATTCGTGTTTAACGACTGGTTCGTGTATCTTGGACATGTTGGCACGTTGAAATTGCAGGATAAATCTTTTGGTGTCAAAGAGACTTAATCGTGCCGTAATAATATGGCTAACTATAGCTTTTGCCCATGTAATACTTAGGTACTTTTGGTGGCATTACGCCAACTTCATATGGATAGTATTCTTTAACGAAATTTATGGAAGGAAAGAAGAAGAAAATCTGAATATCTATAGACGAAGTAAAAGCCTGCATAGTGACTGTGATTCCTTTAAACAGATTCGTATTTTTTAATTCAATGTAGACATTCTTTGCTGAACGGTTTCCGTATAAAATTGTACATATAAAAGGTTCCAGATAATTCCATGTTTAATGTTTATCGTTTGAATTTTATTTCCCGACGTTCCCTTAAGCCCATTACATTACAGTACAGCCCGCCCGCTGTCTCAGGTAACCGTACCGATAAACAAAAGAATCTTTTACTTTGATTAATGTTCGGTAAATATTAGAAAATACCATTTTCCTCAGTCAGCTAGATGTCAGGTGAAATTGTTCTTTGTTATCATCTAAGGAGGAAAATGTGTTGAGCCTTACGGCTGTTTGCTTTTTACTCTTAGCGTGAGGAAAGTGTGACTTTAAGTCACAGATGCGCTTTATCGAATCTTCGTTATCGTTATTTATCGAATATTCTAATCTTTAATTCTGGCTAATTTTATTAAAATAGGTAAAAGTTATATAGGTAAAAAACGCTTAGTAAAGGATAGCGTTCAAACCGGTTGACACAGAAGATTAATTGGAATTCCGCTAACTTCGAATATTTAGATTAGAGCCTTCTTGCGTCCGGTTAGCAGCTGGGCTCACCCGCTTGCAGAGGAAGTTTAGGATATCTGTAGAAATTCCCCTAAATTCAGCAAACACTCCAAAATTTAAAGGGCATGTTTTCTCTACAAAGTCTAGAATAACTCTGGATGCTAAGACTCAAATTGCGTTCTATCTATCAATAACTGTCAAAATACGTATATTCACAGCGGTTTCTAGCTGACACTCCGTTAGTGCAATCTGCAAAACCATATATCATGCGAAATCATACGAGTGCATCTCGAAATTGAAATATTTTCTGTTGGCAGTTCAGTTGTAACACACCAAGTATTGCAAACATATAACAATCAAAAGGTAAACGATGATACCTCAGTATTAACGGGCATTAATATTGTAATATTCTACTAAACACCGGTAAAACAAATGCTGAAGCCATGTACAACATAGACTAACTTGCACCTACGTAAGCCTTTACATGCTATCAATATAAATAAATGGATACAATATTCTTTATTGTACCCGAAAAGGACAAACATTGACAATTTTATCGCTAAAAGGAATCTCTTACAATCTTTGGATGAAGTCGGTTTGTATAGATTCCGGGTAGTCTATGTATTCCAATTAATAAAATGAAAAACAATGCTGAAAACCTCGATTATCATAATTTATGTTCGTTGCTTTATTTTCTTGGCAACTAAATTGTGTGAAATTAAACGAATGAAGTTAATGGTTCCCAGAATTTAATTCGTCTATTTCCTGACCTACTTAATCCAATATTATATAATTAGCTTCACTACAGATCAAAATGTTTGTTTATCAAATGGTGGGCTGATAATTACTCTTAATTACTGCAATTATTAGTCACCCGGTCAATGATAATAATAGATTTATGGGAGTACTGGTACGTATATGATTGACCGCTATAGCGGTCAAATACCGTATATTAAATTACAACTCAATAAAATAAGTTACAGTTTTAATCCAATAAATACCTAATTATTATAATTCCCTCGCAAAAAATCGCAGTTATCTGCTTATGATAATTATTTAAGATTTTCGCGATTTCAGTAAATATAAATTATTATCACCAAGGCAATACCGGTAAGTTCTTTGTAAAGCCACAAACTTCATTAATCATCTTCAAAGTTTCAGTAGAATAACTCTACAAAGCTCTATTTTAGTATCCACAGAACGCGAGGAATCTCAAAGAAATATTGAAGACATTTTTATTTCTCACTAAGACGGAAATTGGAATTATAATTTAATCAAACTCAAAGAAAATTCTCACCTGGTATAGCCTTGAAACAACAAAACTCCTTTTGATATATTTTTTGACGAACGGGACCTACAGAATAAACAGATACCTTTTTTTATTTTGATTTTCGGACACTAATTATTAACGATCCAAAATATTCGATGTCGATAAGTTCAGTAAGTAAAGCTATAGAACCTCACAAACCATTATACTCATATCTATCTCTTACCTTAAAAATAAATCTACACCGAATGAAGAAGAATACCTTCGTCATCTATTTTAATATCCGCGACCTATTTACCAGCATTTGCATTGCTTTCTCAGAACAAACGCAGTCAGCTCATTAGCAAGCGCCAAAATATTATTATTTTATTTCACAAGAGAAGTGTTTTGACAGCATTGTTTAATTAATAAATAAAGATGTCGGCGTTTTATTTAACCTGAATTTCTTCTTCACGATCAAAGCTTAAGGTTAATCATTAGGGTAGCATTAAAAGATTAGTTCATTAAGAAGAGAAGATAGATAATAGCTAGATCGCTTTAAACCATATTTTTTAGGGGTGTTCTTAATTAAGTTTATCATATAATTATCCAATCGCGTTTGCTTCTTCAATGCATAGCTTTAATCACTCTAAGTAAAATTGTGCCTAGAAAAACGAAATCCAGTTAAAGCAATATTGTATGAAATATTCATATTCTTACAGCATTAGCAACGTATCTTGTTGATAAAGTAATAAAATAAAAAACCATTAGCTACACCTACATAATGTAGGGTTGTTAGAAATATTTACAAGAAAGTCTAAGACTGAATAGCTTTACCTATTGCGGATTATGGGAGAGGTACCTAGGTATATAGGACAAATTTCATCTTACCTAAAATACACCAAAAACTGCTCTGGGGCTGTACCTACCATGAGTTGACAGACAAATAAAATGATTTTGAACAAACCTAAACATTAGAGTAAAACATGGAACGAGGCGTTACATGACATAACATTAGATGTTAAAAGAAATAATTATTTAGTGTTAATTCCGCGAGACATTAAATCAAGGCTTGTATAATCCCGTCTTCATGCACAAGCAGGAAAGGGCGATAAGGATGATAACGAATGAATACCTACCTATAACAGAATATTGCGTATATTTTTTATTTCCGTTTTTAGTGTGACAGCCCTGTATCTAACAGCAAAGGCATGCAATAATTCTTGCGTAAGTATATGAGATGATAAGCTTTTGCGTACAGTCGACGAACTTTGGTGAAACAATAGGCTTATATACTTTTGACAATAAGATCACACAACAGTTTTGTGGTTTTGTTATTTATAGAAAATAGAAGGTTTTTTTTTAATCTTGGTGCGTTACACAAAAAATAAGATAGCACTCGAATTTTTTTTTTTTTACTGTCGATTATTTTACAGATTAGTGTCCCAAATCTGTGATCCCGTCCGATCCCGAGCCAAACGCAGGCTGAAAGAAGATGAATGATTAAAAAAAATGGAAAGTAAAAATGAACTAAGAGAAACAAAAACTCTAGTAGGAAGTCATAAAGTTGGGGAATACCAACAATAAAGGACCGAGTCCAAAGAGATGTTATAATTATAAGAGAAAAAAGTCACAATGATAAATTTGTTGCTGCGACTGCTCCCAATATTGTATCTATTGATTTGCTTACTAGAGATAGGAATGTAACATTACTTGTATGTGGCTTATGTCAAAACTCTATCTCATCATCATCCTCTTAACCTTATCCCAATTTCATTTGGGATCGGCGCAGCATCTTTTCTCCTTCCATACTCTCTTCTATTTGCCGTCATCTCGCAAGGAACATTCTTTCTAAACATATCGACTTTCACACAATCCATCCATCGTTTCTTTTGTCGTCTTCTTCCCCTATATCCGTCCACGTTCATGCTCAAAACCTTCCTCACAACATGACTCGCATTCTTCCGCATCACACGCCCATACCATGATATCAAGTTTCCACGGTCAAACCCCTATCTACCTATAGTAAGCAAAACAACAGATGGATAAAATATTGGGAACAGCCGTTAATTAGCCGGCAACCGGTCGCTCACTGATTGATCGTACGAGGTAAGTCCCCAGTTGAGTTATGCAGTTAAAGCAAGAAAGAAAATGCTAACATTCTCTTAAAGGTTTGCCTCTTATCGAGCATTTTTGTTTTCGATCTTTGTTGCTGGTTAATTAATTTATGTGCCTACATTATTTATGTACATGTCTTCACGTCGCGAGAACCGCTAACTCTAGCAATATCTTTAGGCTAGCTATTACCCTCAGTTTCGCTCGTAACCCAGGAGCGCTGTACTATTAATTTACATTATAGCTACTTAGAGGTACATTTTTATATCCACTAAGTATCTATAGGTAGAGAACAATATCCATGTTCCCGAGCAAAACATTTAAAAACTCGTTAAACAGCCCTACTGTACTGGTTATTTGAACTACAAAATTGAAATGCACATTATTTGTTTTATTTTCTTATTAGTAGACTAGCTGTTCCACTTCGCAACTGGTTAAAAAGGACCCCTTAGGTTTTATACTACCTGCACCCAATTTCATTTGGTTCAGTAGTGGTTAAACAACCGACCTCTCAACTATAAGTGTGTCTTCAATTCCTGGGCAGGCAAGTACCAATGCAACTTTTCTAAGTTTGTATGTACTATCTTAGTATATCTTAGAAGCTAGTAAGTCTGTCAACCAGTCTTACCAAGGGGTATTGGGTTGCCCGGGTAGATGGGTTGAGGTTTTCAGATAGGCAGTCACTCCTTGTGAAATACTGGTACTCAGCTGTATTCGATGAGACTGGTGGCCGACACAAAAATAGTTGGGAAAGGCCCGAGAGTTGATGAGTACCTACTGACTGGAAACCCGGTACCTAGATAGAAAAAGCTACTTTAATTCAAAAGATTCTTCCTCTTCTGATTTCTGTCTGACATTAAAAGGTTAGTATTGTCAGGAAGTCAACTATCTGGCGTACCTATAATAATCCAGTTATGAGTCAGCTCTGTAGTATTTATTTATGAGTTTATTGAACTTGGAAACTCGGTGTAACACGTACTAGAGAAACAAAAAAGGGACTCTTTGCGATTTTCAATACAAATAGCAATACCTACATAGCTACCAGACAATCTTTGTAAAAACGTTTTATTTCTCTTGATCATTTTCTTAATTTCGTTCGTCAAAAAACGTTTTCAAAATTCTGTATATCAGGAGAGCATTCAAAACCACGAAGGAACAAAAACAAAGTTTGCCAAAATCAAATTATTTTCATGAACTACCAGCGTATGAAGTATTTCATGAATGGAGCGCTACACGTGTTAGGTATGCTAATTCGTGTTAATCATCATTTTAGTTATTGAACTTCAAGATCATTGGATCTTGTTGAATAAATAATCTTGTTCTACATTATTTTCAGTATTTATGTGTCTCAACCACAATCAACATAACTCCAAAAACTAAATCTTGTTGAGCTCCTTGAGTACCTATCTGGTCCAAAATCTAGTAAATCTCTAAGCTTATCCGATCTGCGGAACAAAAAGTCCCGTTGTCTGTTCATCGAGTAGAATTTTTCACGAAGGCAGATCATTAAATTTGCACAGATCATTTATCAAGAAGCCTCAAACCTAATTAAGGGTGAAGAAAATAGTAAAATGCGTCATTTTTTCCCTTCAGCGTATCTTTTTGAACAAAGACTGCTCTCCAGCGATTTTATTGAGTTTCAAGTTCGATCGGTTTGTAGACAAGTTACGGAGCATCATCATAAAATCGTTTATTTCTTATTGCAAGGAGGCTTTACAAATGTCTCATTTTATTTTTAGTTGAATTCCATAGACGTGTGTGGGTCTACACTGGTATCTAAATAGGAACCTACCTATCATCTATCGTGTATGTTATATTTATAGGACCTTTTTGTGGTTCTATAAACCTGTTAATTAACTGTAATGAAGAATCTTGAACCTAGTACTCATGAAAATAAAATTAAGTAGGTACACTTAAGCTATTAACCAAGAAACAAAACTCAACGCAGGTATTGGCGGCGCGCGTTCACGCGCTCCTCAAAGAGATGTCAGCAACCCCAGCGGGGCCCAACAGGGCCAAGGTCTGCCGGGGCTGCGGGATTGTTCGAAAGAGATACCGCGGCCCTGGCAAATAAAAGGCCTACGACGGAACACGACGGTTTTTAGTCAGTAAGAGTCTGGCACTCCCTCACCCCTGCTAACCCACAGCGGAGTGATTCATTGACATCATTTGATGATTTTTGACGTCGTTAAAAAAAGGTATTGGCAATTCGATTTACTTTTACAACTGAGGTCCATTCACACAAATACATCAGACAGGCTATTAATTGATTCCGATGACCAATCTGAATTAAACCTTTTATGAAACACAAATGGTACCTAGAAGATTTGTTATTTTTATCGCATTAAGTATTTTATCAAACTATAATTTACACTCAATTTCAATTTACAATATTAAGGTACTGTTAACCAAATTTTATTTCCCTTTCTAGTCGTCTAAGCTAGACACAGTTAGGTACTATCTTCAAAGGGTTAATGTTCTCAAAATATTTGAAGTTATATATTGAAGAAGAATATATTGAAGTTTTTCATATAAAGTTGCAGCCATACAATAAAAAAGAACACCTTTAATCCCAAATGAGTCGACAAATACGGGTTAAAAACAATGCATGTGTAAACTCGCCTTAAATTCGCTCCAGCGATCTGGATCCGGTTTTTTTTTGTTTTTGAGAAAACAAACTCGGTATATAAAACGTTGGTAGCAACAACAAGCTTTTCTTCGTGGTTATTAGTGCAAGCAAGATGGTTCTCGGTCGTGTGCAATTCCCTTTTTGTGTGATATTTGTTCTTCAAACTTTGTTGTATTGTGATGGTCAAATAGAGCAAAAGAGTTATGGCCCAAGTGAGTATGTTTCGGCGTCTTAGTGAAATTTTGTGCGATCATAAAAGGATGGGCTTACGGTATTTATTTTGAAACTTATTTACTGTTACAAGAAACATAATTATAGCTTATTTATTACCACGGTTGTAAGAACAATTACATCAGGAGTTATGAATATAGATTGATTTCTTCTTAAGGACGGATTATTCAACATTAAATATGTTTTTTTGGCTAATATATAAAATACCTGATATCTAAATTAGAAACTTCGTCTTTTCTCTTGTTTTCTAAAGATGGTATATACATAATCTGCAGTCTACACTTCGGGTAATGAAAATTATTGGAGACAAAATAAAGCCATTTAATTCACTGTCTTCTATTTAACCCCCGTTTTCTAAAGAAGTAGGTAAATAAGACACTATTTAAAAATGCTTAAGAAATAAGTACCTAAATACTTTTATCCTTTGTAGAAATGCTTTCCATTTTGACCGTTTTGGACGGTACCAACAGTACCTATTACAGCATTATTATATGTATCTAAGAACAATGTTTCGTGGTCGTGGTGGCCTAGTGGGCAAAGAACTAACCTCTCGAGTATGTGGGCGCGGGTTCGATTCCAGGTCAGGCAAGTACCAATGCAACTTTTCTAAGTTTGTATGTACTTTCTAAGTATATCTTAGACACCAGTGACTGTGTTTCGGATGGCACGTTAAACTGTAGGTCCCGGCTGTCATTGAACATCCTTGGCAGTCGTTACGGGTAGTCAGAAGCCAGTAAGTCTGACACCAGCCTAACCAAGGGGTATCGGGTTGCCCGGGTAACTGGGTTGAGGAGGTCAGATAGGCAGTTGCTTCTTGTAAAGCACTGGTACTCTGCTGAATCCGGTGAGACTGGATGCCGACCCTAACATAGTTTGGGAAAAAGGCTCGGAGGATGATAATGAACAATGTTTAGGTCTTGGTATATCTCGACGACCTATATAATGAAATGTTGGTCTCGGATGTTTGCCATCCCATTTATTTTTACAACCAGTCTATTTATTATTCGGAATGTTTGTAAATATTAGTCATATCTGAAAAACGAATACATAAAGAATGAATTATATTACTTTTATATGGACTAGACTAGAGGTCATGGGATTAAGTTAAAAGCCAGACATATTTAAACTGTTGGATGGTCACTTCGGGTCTTTACCTACTATCAAAAGATTCAATTCAATGATTCTATATTCTCACTTAAATTTGATATAATCTATATCCTTAACATATGAAAGTAGTCTTAGGTACCTAGTTACCTAATATTATAAATGCAAAAATAGGTACCTAGGTGACTCTGTCTGCCTGCCAGTCGCACTTAACTTGCACTACTGACTTTATACCTAGGTACTTACCTATACCTACATTAAAATGTGTAGGTACGAATATTAATGTTCTCTTTTACATACTTTCAGTAAAAACTCAGTACTTACAATGTAAAACGGTGGTAGGTATTTAGGTACCTCTCTACGACCTTATCTGTCAAGCTTTAGGTACATAATTTTTATGATTACGACATTTTAGGTTTTGTTTTTATTAATGAGTTTTGTAATAATAAACAAAGATGACCTTAAAGATTAAGGTAGGTTAAAGACATTAGGGTCTTAAAAAAGTAAATGTCACGAAATCTAACCTTAAAACAAATTAATTACTTCGGTCCCAAAATCACACAATAAATAATATAAACATTATCCAACATAAAAAAATGTACCTAGATATAGAAAATACCTAAGAGATACTAGAGCTACTTATAGTATCTTACGTCGGTCGGCTATCTACTTTTATCCGGATGCGGGAAGTCGGTCCTCAGGACGCATATTCTGTAGGTAACAGTAGTATAAAGAAGATGATGTGTAAGCTATGTTGACTTTACTCATAATTTAAAGGTCACATGAAGTCACACCGAGTCATTTAGCTCGTTTGTTTTCTTAAAACAAGCTTGACAACATTTAAGTACTTATTAAAAAAAAAAAAACAGGACCCATCATAACAAAGACCATCAAAATATTCTCATGCAATTCTGTAAAAGTAAAAGTTACGTGATCGAGTAATCAGACCTTGATCTTTTAATTTCGAAAAGCGAACAGCAACAGGAAGAATAAAGTTTTCTGTTTTTAAAAAAGATATTCAACCAGTAATTCTGCAATAGGTCAATTACCTCGGCTAAGAATTCTTTTTTCTTGCCACCTCTTTGGTCCTATAAGTAGGTACGTTTTTGTATATGAGCATAAACTTACATGCAGGGGGCGGATTTGTGAGCCCATTCGTCCTAGATATACCTATGGCAGAAAATTCATATACCTAGTTATATAATTTATAAAGCACGTTAGGGAGTAAATCGTCACATCCTGAGTCATCGCACTCATCAGAGGCAATTCTGAAATAGGTATTTTACCAAAATATTTTATTTGTTTTAATTCCTCGAAAAGACAAATGTGTGTGTCCAACTTGAGAAATAAGGCCGGTGTTTTGATTTTAATCTCTTCACATGATCTGCAGGTCACAGAAATTAATTGAAGCACTTTACTTAGTACACTAAAATAAAATATAAAGAAAACCGTTTTCAAATGTCCTCGGTATGAGGGTAATGACTCCTGAGAATGCAAAGTTAGTGTACACGTAAGTACCTTCTTGTAGTGAGATTCCACCGAAAAGAAATGTGTTATTTGTTCGCAAACCTTCCCAACTGTTTGCTTGGGTGACTTTTGGGCGTCACAGTGCCGCACACCGGTGGAACCTGGCCTTAAGGATAATGAATAGTTGTTTAAGATATGGTTCTCCCGTCTTACAGGGGCCCGATTCTCCTAAGTTAATAATGTCAAAATTGAATAGAAATCGAATCGCAATATGATCGCAATAGCAGTTTTAACCATATCGGGCATTCTGCTACTAATATAAGACCAATCGTATTCCAACGACATTCGATTGGTTTGCGATTGGTCTGCTATTTTGGTGATTTTGGTCTATACTATACTGTAGTTTGCTCTGCAATCATATTGCAATCGTAAATCATTTGCAGACATCGTAAATCAATCGTAAATGATTCATTATTGAATGACAGAAAAGGATAAAAACGTTTATTAAAAAAAAAAAATAACGGAGTGTGAGTGAAAAAAAACACATACGCGTCAATCGTAATCGAGTCATGATTGGATCGTAATCGAGTCGTGATTAAGGCAGTCGAATGTGAATAGTATGTTGCTTAAGTAAAATTAGGAGAATCGGGCCCCATCAGTTTACAATTTAGGTAAAGTGGTCGGTTGCTTTAATTAACTTTAATGCTTAAATAAAAAAAATAGGTACCTACCTATCTAGGTGCCTACGTATCTTAACAAAAATTAAGCACCTACCTACTAGACGTTTTCCCGCGGTTTCACCCGAGTCTGTAGATCCGTAGCCGGATGGTGACAAAAATTATCCTATGTCCTTCTCCCGGGTCTAAGCTACCTCCCCTCTAAGGGATATAAGGATTCATTTTTATAGGTATACGTACCTATAATATCGATATTTATAGATAGATTTAGATTGTATAGGTAGTTATGTACCTACGTACCTACCTACTTCGATTTATTTTATAACAGGAAACAGTAAAAGCAATTTCATTTATGATTTATTTTGAATGATGGCTCAAATGATATTCATAAAATTTTACGACCGAATCATCTGAACAGATGTCCGATAGTCTGTTACCATGTTGTGGATTTTTTATGTTTATTACGATTACGAAACATCACATTACTTTTTTAACGTAGGTAGGTACCTACTTACCTACTAAGTTAGAACAAAGGAATCAAATAAGTCCTAAGATTTTTGTTTGTATGTACCCTAAAGGCTCCAAACTACCTAATGAACCGATTTTCGAC
This sequence comes from Helicoverpa armigera, assembly GCF_030705265.1. Classification (NCBI taxonomy): domain Eukaryota; kingdom Metazoa; phylum Arthropoda; class Insecta; order Lepidoptera; family Noctuidae; genus Helicoverpa; species Helicoverpa armigera. The sequence continues at coordinate 7,319,631 of NC_087126.1, forward strand.
ATTTTTTAACTGTTGGAAAGCTTCACTATTCCCTGATAGGAAAGGCTATATATTGACGGGATAGGTAAGTAGGTACGTACCGTACCGAATTGATAACTACCTACCTACTACCAACTATATGCAGGCATTTCCATCAAATCAAAAATGGAGATGTAGGGTGGCTTTTAGAACTTTACTTAAAACTATAAGCAAAAGGTTTTAGGCCAGAGTACGCGCCACGACTCAAGTCCGGTGGAAAATAATGGAACTACAGAATTTGTTTTGCATGTAATTTTTACTGAGCAACTGCATAGACACCTAGCGCCGCATCTGTCGAACTTTTTTCGTGGCGTGGACTAACCTGTCAACTAGAACTAAAAACAATCAAGAAGGTAACTTAGGTACCTACCTACTCAGTAAAAAAATATATTATTGTATTTCTTTCCAGTGCCACCGCCGCTCCCATTTCCTACATGCCGGGCTGACCACATCGACTGCCTGCGCCGAAGTCTCAGGACTTTCTTTTTCCTAATGGACTCCGGTCACTTTGGCATGCAGCCTGTGGACCCCGCCATTATAAATAGTGTAGCCCTGGCTTTACCAGAACAGCACACGTCATTTTCCCTGAGAAGGGTCAACGTTACTGGCGCCAGGTGGACAAAACTCGTCGAAAGGAGGTTTTAATCTTCATTAATACAGGGTTTACTTTAGAATTTGATTTTGATCTTGGCACTTGCTTTGGTTGATTAAGGCAATATTTTTTTAGCTAGCTGGGTAGATAGTATCTAAATAACTTTTCCATATTTAAAATCACTATTCTACCTCATAGGTATATGTCTCATAACACAATATCTACGGATCTTTAGGTAGGTATAAATCGTTACTTTTATCACCCTTGCATATCGGGGATGTAACTCAGTGGTAGAGTGTCTGCTTCGCATGCTGAAAGTCCTGGGTTCAAATCCCAGCATCTCCAAACACTTTTTTTCACTTGAGTAATTTTTCGTAACACAATAATTTAAAAAAAGATTTATATAAGTTAACTGTTTTTTTGTATATCGTTTCTTTACAGATTTAACTTAGAAGGTGGCAAAAGTGGTGTCATATTCAGTAGTGACTTGCATTTGACAGGCCAAATAAGTATGGAAGTAGCTGGAAGACAAGAACCTCATAACGCCTACATAACTATGGATATTCGTAAGTACCTACTAACCTAACTATAAAATAATACCTGATAGGTAAGGTACCTACACATTTCGTGAGAAATCTGTTTTTGTTAATTTAGCCTGTAGGTACCTACTACAGATACCTATCTAAAGTTATCTAAGTAATTTAATTTGGGGTCGGTTGGTATCAAAAACAAAACACCTGTGACAATGCACACCCAAACTAAGTTCCAGATATAACCGGATCGCTAACACCGTTTCACCGTCTCATGCAATTAAACTTTGTTTAACTGCAATTAAGTGCAGTTTAGGTAGCTTCGGACTGTCCACGTAAAATAACGTTTAAAATTTCAGATGGCGCGGAGAGCAACATAACTTACATTGGAACCATACTGCGGGGTATTGATAATGAGGATTACATTGCAATCGGTCCAGAGAGGATAGCTGTCAGGAATATGCGGATACCAACGTATTTTTTGCAACCAAGTAAGACATGATTTATTGGTTTGTGATTGGTCTGATAGTCACAGCGCGGCTGTGAACCGGTCTCGGGTTCGAATCCCGGGTAGGGCCGAACTCGCTATTTAAGGTTTATTAGGAGTCTGGCGTTTGATGCACCTGTGCATCAGCACCCTCGAAGAGCACGTATCAAAATATCTCTGTCTCTCTTCCGTCGTGTCGGATCGTCCCATGAATGACAAAATAGTGAATGTAAAAAAATAGACAGTGAATCTGTATCTGCGCAAATGCTGCTATAATAAATTAGGTAGGTGTAGGTACATAAATAATTGACTAAAATCTTCGTGTGATGCAATTGTCCTAAGTACCTAGTTTAACAAAGTCACTTATGTAGGTAAAGAAAAGTCATTTATTATTAATAGTGAGTGTCAAAGTTCCAAGCTACACTAATTAACCATTTAGCCTAAATAACTTATCCAATATCGGCTGGTTAGTTATCTAGTCTAGACTTCAATATAGACTCAACAGAGATAATCCATTAGTTACTTAATAAATAATTGCCTTTGATTGTATTGTGGTGCTGCCTGCAATAAGTCCAAGCCTAATAAAATAACAGGCTGGGTGTCAAACTTTTTCTTTTGTTATTTAGGCATCTCAAAATCTTATTGCAAGTCAGACATATCTAGTATCTATGTAAGTTTTCTATTTGCCGAGATTTTTTTCTAAATATACATATAGCTCCTCAGTACAAAATTTTCAAACCGCATAGTAATGTGATAAGGAAATTGTTCAAATCATTATCAGTAGTTATTCGTTTTGTAGCTTTTAAACAAATAAAAAATGATTCCTCTTAATAGTACAGATTGATTGAATACTCAAACTTAAGGTACCCCCCCTCCCCCCCACACTCTAGAACGGCATCATCTCCCGAGCCTTTTCCCACACTCTGGTATGTCATCTATTTTAAAATAATTAATATTTCTTAATTCCTTTCACAGATTCTGAGGATTCTTACATAATTGATGAAGCATTACAACAGAAACAATCCATCCTGGATCACTTCTCAAATGAGATCACAGCAGCATTGATGCATTCCATTGTAGATAATTTTAGATTATTCTCTGCTAAAGTACCAATTAAACATTATTACAAATATTATAACAAGTAATGTTTCTTATCAACATAATCCACATACAGTTCCGCAATTATGAATAAAATTTTTAAATAAGAACAATAATTTTGTATTTAGTTATTTATTATAAACAATTAAAACAGGCACAATCTAATTTAATTTTAATCCTTAGAAAGCATCACCTATGGATTCCTCCACAAATTTCTTATAGATAGCCATAAAGTTGGCCACGAAGGCTTCAAGATGGAAAATAGGTTTGTTTCCAAGCCTCATTCTGTGTTCATAGTTGGCTGCACTACTAGCAACTTGGCACTTCATAGCCATGTCACAGTTCCGTACCAATTCTTTTAATAAACCACCAAAAATCATATCTGCTGGTACTCCATGTATAAGCAGTTCATATAATTTTTGTCGGACTTCAATTAGCTTTTTTGGTGACTGTTCAGAAAGTATCAAACATGATGTTTCTCTAATAAATTGCTGCCAATCTGGCTCTGGTATCTTTTGATCTGCTGTGAAAGGGTATTGCTGAACTTTACAAGCTTCACACATGAGTAATGCCCTTCGTAAGTTACGATCAGCAGCTTTAGCAAGCCGAAGGGCAAGCTCTGGTGGGATATTCAAACCTTCTTTCTTACAAACTAACTGTAGAACAGAAGCAATTTCATTCTCTGATGGTGCAGGCACTCTTATTGTCAAGCAACGGGATCTGATTGCTGGAATAACACGAGAAATGGAATTGGCAATGAGTATCAGGCGACATGTTGCTACATACTTCTCCATGGTCCGACGTAAGGCATGCTGTGCATCTTTTGTTAGATCATCCACTTCATTCAATATGACAACTTTGAATTCTCTTTGCCCTGAGGAATCTATTTGATGAGTTTGTGCCACATTCTTTACCAAATCCATAATAACTACTCTATCGTGAATCCCGACATCTGTAGGGTTAACTTCGATGTGGTAATTGCTACTTACAGTCATGATTTCCACCTTCTTATTAGAAGGTGTGGTGAACGTCATGGTTTCTTGTCTCAGCCTTTCTACACCTGAACCATAAAGTTCTCGCAGTAAACACATTATGCGGGTCTTCTTGCCGGCTCCAGATGGGCCGTAAACCAATAGATGAGGGAAATCACTTTGCTGAACTAAACTCTTCAAACGAACGGCTTGATCTTTATGATAATCTAGTTTCATTAGGTCTCTAGGTCTGTGTTTATCTACCCAAAGACTCATAGTTGCAATTCACTTTATAAAAATAATGAAATGATGTTTGTTTTACGGTAAAATCATAAACCGGCTTAATTTCTTCAAGTCAGTTTAAGTTGAATCAATCTCAATCACACAGATTCGAGTATAACAATTTGACATAATTGAGTTCCGTCCAAATCGACACTTATTGAACATAAATATATATCGTTTTCCTTCGCACTTGCATTAAATATAATCAAGCTATCTCTCTTTATACCGCATTCTCTCAGTCAATACATAACTGTTGACATTGATAATGACAGTTGAAAAAGCGCGCGCCTTGTTGTCAGTGAGTGGTTATTGTCAGAGACCAGAGACACGGACTGGTAAAATAATAGTTGGAGATATTTTATAATAGGTGATAAAACTGGTCAAGTGCAAAGGTTTCCGTATTATTATCTATATAACGGCTAAATAACCGTGACCACGCAGATTCATGATATATTTATTTATTTATTCAGTGTGTCTCTCTGTATTTATGTGTGCAATAAAGAAAGAATAATAGAATAATAATAATAAGCCCCGCAGGGCATCTGAGGCGGATGACGGGGAGTAGCGACCCCGCGGGGCTACATATCCGAGTGCTCCAGGGAGAGTATACTGTCCCCCATCTCCGGCTTGCCGGAGTGAAGCATGACGGGGGATAGGTCTCCCGCCTCTTGGCTTGCCTTCATCGGCCGGTCAGAGTGGAGTCGCTAGAGCAAGGTTAGTCCTGCTCGGAGGGTAGGTGCCTCGTGGTAAGTGGCGAGTGGGCCGGTGATGCTGGACCCACAGGGAGCGCGTGATCTGCGTTTAAAGTCCGCCGAGGTATCCTTACCCTTCTCAGCCGCTCATGTCCCTGTTGCCCTCTTGTTGCTTTTCAGTGACTGATTCCCGGGGGCCCAGTAAGTGAGTTGGCGAGTCTCCACCTGCCATTTTAACATGTATTTAATACATTGTCATCGGCAGGTGCCATAGTTCCCGTAGTTTCCCCATTCCTAGTCCATTAGCATCCCATCACAATAGCCCAAGTAGTTTTTATCCATAGTTAGCAATAGTTTAGCACAGAACCGGGGATTGTCCTTGGATACATTTCTATAGTGTATACAGGGATAATCGTCGATTTTGTGTCACCATTTCATTAAAGTTGTCTCAAAAGGGCTTCAGCGTGTTGGCTTCGGCCCCACGTTCGCCTCCCAAAAATCCGGGACTCTATAGTTCCGAGGTCTGGTAGAGACATACAAGAAAATAATAATAATTTATATATTTATTAGGTACGTTTGTAAGTTCTAAATTGACTGTGTGGAGTTAGGCGCTCCCTAGACGATCAATTGAATTGCGCAATATTGTGAAAAATTTACTGTGTAGAATTAATAATGATTTTTAATGATTAAAGTTTTAATAACGTCATTATATAAGGTTATACACATACATATTTATATGAAACTTAAAAAAAACTTATTTATATATCGGGTGTGTCGTAGAGTCTGGCCAACGAAAGCTGTCCACGAAAAAAGGCGGCAATTTTAAAAAATCAAGAGCTGGCAACCCCGGCTATACGCTGCTTAAACGGAGTTGATACTTATTATTATTCTAAACTAATAAGCGATATTTATATGTCTTTCATATCAGAACATTACGACTGTAATAACATTATTAAAAAATGCCATAGCATAGCCAGGGTATGGCATTTTTTAACTTCTGCATGCATTGAAGTCCACAGGGATGAATTAAAAAAAAAGTTATTACAAAACGTTTATTTGATGGAATAGATATTTTAATTTCTTTACAATTTCCGCAGTTGTAAGTTTTGTTTCCCCGTAGTCGTTGTCCTCGTCAATATTATCTGAAAAGTAGATACACCGTGAAAACTATTGCGTTTTTTGCAAATAAGTCAAAAGTATCAAGATGTTTCAATGGAAATTCAAAAAACTAACCTAAAAGTGAAATGACTGAATACAGTCGTCGTATTTTCTCTGCAAACTTCTGATTCAAATCACTTTGTACGTCTTTATATTAGTCAATCATAGTAAATAGAAGCTTTCTCGTCGAACTTTTGATTGTTTTCGGCATTATTTTATACAAAACCAATGAAAATAAGATGAAATAAAATAACAAACTGACTTTATTAAGAAACGTCAATGGGACATTTTGACAGTTCTAAAATATTGCCATATTAAAAGTTTAGAAAATAATTCGTGGTCAGCTTTCGTTGGCCAGACTATACATACCTAAGCATATTAAATTGTATCACATTTATGATATTCTATGGCGAATTGTAAAAAAATAACCTAATCCATTCGGTGGTTTTCATAATTTACAACATCATGTGTATAAAGCAAAGAAAAGATAAAGTTAGGAGTATCGAATGTTTTGACCAGTTGACAGCTGTCAGTTTTAAAGGGAGAATTTACGTTGTTAATCTGATTCTTACATGGTATTCTTTGATGGTATTCTAATTCTCGGACATTTTTATTTTATTTGCTTTGTTTGAAATGTATTTAATTTTTTTTCTTTGTATTAATCGACATATTATCGACAAATATATTAACCTATTTAATTTTAATGTGATTGGGTACGGAATACTCTGTATACAACTTAAAACAATAATAATCATTATAAAATGGCATTAAAAACTCCTCATCACTGCCCACCGGTAGTGTACCCGAGAGGCTGGCAGCATTGCCACGTTGGTGGATGGCAATGCTTAATTTTTGACAAAAAAAAAACAGCCTTTGGGTCCCTTGAAGTGTCAGAAAGTCGCTTTGCCGGAGCTTTATAAAGCAGATGAGCTCTGAAATGAAATGAAATTGTTTATTTTGCAAGTTGGACATTACATCACTTTTACACGTCATTTTAAGAACGCTGAGGCCGGCATTTCCTAACTGACTGATCCCTGAGAAGAAACGCCGAAACAAACTCAAGGGTCTCTTGGACCTCACGGTCCGAGGATTTCAACCTAAGGTATAGTTACCTGCCAGGGTTGGAGGTTCTCTGCAGCCGCAGCAGCGGAACCAGTTCATCGCGCCGAGCTAGGAAGGTGGGATGGTGCAAGAGTATCGACACAGTCAGGTCACGTCCGATACTAACGAACTTCCATCTTCCACGGAAATAACGACACACCATCTGGTCTATTGCCATCATCGAGTGCCAGGCCACTGGGTTCTAATATGACTGGAACGCCGACGATAACAAGAGCGCAACGGATTATGTCATTGATATTCGCCGTGCAAAGCGGCCCGCGCCCATTTCCTTTTTGCTGCTGCAGTAATGATGTTTGTTCCAGGAAATGTTGGCACTTTTCTAAGATTCGATGTCGAGTACCTAATGCTGTTTGAACGTCGATTGCCGCGCGTGCGCGTGCGCGTCAGTGACGTAATCTATGTACCTAAACTATACGGTACTGCCTACTGATAACATCAGGTACAAGGACATAAACGTGGCGGTGTCTAATGACGACTCGAACGATAACAAGGGTTCCGGTGGAGGGGGAAAGTCGCAGACCAGTATTTATACACTAGACCCGATAACAGTTGATTCAGAGTATAAGAAAGAAGCAAGGAAATCGCACTAGTTCACGTTCAACCTATTCTTAAAATTTTCATTTCATTAAAACCGAGTTCTGTGTAAGGGGGGGCTCTACAGATCATCAGTGAGACGTTATGTTCCTGATTTTTAAATTTGGAACGCAGCCGAAGTAAAACTGATAAAGTTTTTTTTATTTACATATAACTTTTTACAATATCCTAATAATAAATATATAATATACAACATATAACTAATTTATTACCTAATATATACACGTAATATAAATGTTTAAAAAATTGATAAAGTGAGCAAGTGAGTGACATTATAATTGCCAGTGAGTGAGTGTGACACTGACTGAGACTGACAGTCAAAAAAACAAATTGTTGTTCCGTGTTCGTAGTTTCGTACGAGTCGCTATTGAAAATGGCAGTGATATTTATTATTTTTAAAATTCTTATGTTAAGCTTATCAAATTGTTTTGCTGAAGAAATAAACTTGTATGGAGATGCTGGGGAAGCATATGCTATAGACATTTATCTCGGACATCCACATCAAAAGGTATTTATCAGTATTTGATATGAATAAAAAATACAGCAAACAAAAATGTTTTCAACTTGAATTGTATTTTTGGCCAGTATCCAATTTGAGATCATATTTACAAACTAAAGTTGAACCACCGTTGGAGGTCGTAGCTCTGAGCTCTTTTAATTTTTAATGCATCTCTGAAAGTAGGATATATTAGAGGTTGCATATAAATGAGAATATGGGTACCTATTATATTCAAAAAGACGTAATAAGAGCATACAAATATGTTATAAGTAAATAGTTATGATTTCTTAATAAAAACCTTTATTTACCATTTGATGTAAAGTCTAATAACACTTAAATTGTTCTTTATTTTCAGTTCAAATTATTAGTTGACACAGGGAGTACAACTCTAGCCATAGCTGCTTATGCGAGAGAAGACAGCAATATATATTTTCATTCGGATAATTCAAGCAGTCTATATAACAGTGGACATAAGGTAAGGATTTAATGGGAAGAACCCACAATTTAATTTGCCTTCTAAAAAGTGACCATCGACACACTAACCGTGCCAAACTTTGATCAGAAATTGCTTGACCTAATTATTAAAGTGATTTCCACACATTCAGATATTCTTCTTATCCTCCTGCCTTTATCCCAATTTAATTGGTGTTCGAGTAACGTTTTACATTCTTCCATACTCTTCTTTTGGGCTTCATCTCACAAGTAACATTACTAGCTGTATTGATTTCCACTATATCCATATACAATCATGTTCAAAAGGCTTAATCAAATCAAATCAAATCAAATACCTTTATTTTCAGGCTGCATTTGCCCATAGATATATACAAAATTGTTAGTATATAAAAAAAAAAACTGAAAAATTATGTTATTATCACTTCACTATGCACTATGTCACTGTGCGGTCCTGTAGCACTTGTCCGCGGAAGCGACGGAACACCACGTCCTGTGGCCAGAAGTTCTCGTCCAACACGAGGTGCAGGAAACATGTCGGCACTCGCACCACAAACGCCTTGAAATTGGCGTTATGGAATTGGGTTATGGTTAATGTATGCCTCTCATTTCTCTGCATCACCCCATACCATAACAATCAGTTCTTTTTGGTTACTGGTGCTATTTTCATTCTCTTTGTCACTTTAGGTATAAAGAAACTGCAAACTAATTATTGAAGATATTTAAACAGTATTTGTTGCACTTTTACAGATACAAGCCGCATACACACAAGGCAATTGGACAGGACTCTTAGCGTCAGACTTTATTCAGTTTCCTTCCCTCAATGGTTTACCAGAAGTGCGCACAGACTTTGCACTCATTACAGAAAGTCATGATTTCTTTACTAAAGCCTCTGCATGGCAGGTAAGTAGAATCAGTTTAAATAAAATCTATACTAATATTATAAAACTGAAGTTTGTTTGTTGGTTTGCTTGAACGCGCTAATCTCAGGAACTACTGGTCGGATTTGAAACATTCTTTCAGTGTTAGACAGCCCATTTATCGAGAAAGGCTATAGGCTACTTTTTATCCTGGTATGGGCAGTATTTCCCACAGGACGCGGTTGAAACTGGCAGAGGCTAGTCAAGAATAAACTTACGCTGTTTGAGAAAACAAAGAATGAGAATTCTTTATGACCTTACCTTAATCATAAAATATATTAATTTAATGGATAATAAAAAAACCTGGCATTGGCCATTTTGACTGTAATGCAATTGTAGTATCTTAAAAGTGGGAATTATATTTGACGAAGACTGTCCTATTAGTTCCTTCATTGTTGCTATTTAAAAAAAATATGTGTACAACTTTCAGGGGCTCCTTGGTCTTGCATATATGCCAGTTGGAGCGTGGGGCGAAGCCGGTTCAGTAGAATCCTGGCTGGATGCAGTTGACCGTAATTTGAATAGGCCAGTGTCGTTCTATTTAAAACTATGTGGACCAGTAAGCGCAACAAATACAACACATTATGGATATTTCAATGTTGTTGGTATGTATAACATTTATATGTGGTTTAGAATAGCACCTAATTTCATTGCCATAAAACAACTCGTTACGCTAGTTGACTCAATGACGTGAATACAAAGATCTCAAGCGTTTCATGAGACGTTTTGCGAACTTACTCGCTAGACCGCACGTCTGATGTCTACATTACTCAATATGTACAAATACGTGTAGGGTTTTATCTACAGTTAGCGCATCAAGTGACTAAAAGTCAATGAATTATGATTATTTCAAGTGGCTACTGCCACTAGCTAGGTAAATTCGATAGATTTCATCACTATGCGTCTTTATCATTGTTGTCGAGTGGCATTTATGAAAATGACGATTATTTAACAGGCAATGGGTTTCTTTTGTCTAAGAACCAGTCTTTCAATTACAGAGTAAACATCCTTCGAAATAAACTCCCATTTATAAAAAAAGGAGTCTTAAAATATACGTCTTAAGAGCGTGTACGTCAACCGCGCGCCATTTGGCCTAAAATGGTACTTTTCAAACCACTGTTTCTCAGTAACTACTTATCCTATATCTATGTTATTTTTTAATAACGCAAGGTAATTTCACTGTCTATATAGTTAATTGAACATAAATTTCAATTTGTGTAGTTTAAATACTTAAAACCCCTATAACGTAACAGATGTTTTATAAAATTTCCGTTCAGCGTCTATTTCGAAGCTTAAATTCATGTGAAAACAGTGGCAAATCTAATCATATTTATTTTTTTACTCATAGACGAAATCCCCATGCCTATAGTTAGTTGAAAACATTTTTTGATTTAGGTCTCTATCTTTCAGAAAAAAATATTTTAACAATGTGAAAAATTGTGAATTTCAAATGCTTTTTTTACCTATCTATCTTACTTAATTTAATATAACAATTATTTACTATAGTAATATAACTCTTTCTTTAAAACATAAACTTTATATTATAATAGGGTATTTTAGTCTAGATGAGAAAAAAATTAAAAGTGAATTACAATGATTGTTTAGAGGAAAAGCAATCGGGAAATGTTAGTTTCACTTCGTAAGGTACATAAATATATTTTTTATTGCAGTTTAAAGTTTTTAGGTTTTTTTATCTGTCTTTGAACACTACGAAATGTCGCCACCATGCTAATGACGTCATTACGGTAGTGTCAGTTAAAATTTTCAATACATAGGGTCATTTCGCCTGTTCGCGTCCATAGCCCAGTTCGAAAACAAGTCAATTAACACACTAATCAAACGAAAAGTCATTACCGCTAATACGTTAATGTATAAGAGGCACGCACAGATAGACAAACGTTCTGTGCGTCCAACCAATCCTTTTAGAAAAAATAATTAGTCTAGGCTCTTCAACAAGAAAGCGAAAACACGCAGAATTTTAGATAAAAATTAGTGTGCAGCGGCGTGTTTGATGGTAAGTTTTATATTGTTTTATGTGAATTTTAGGATAGATAGCTATTTCTACAGTTTAATGATGAATAAAAGTATAATGTTTATTATGAATTTGGTAATGTTTTCTTATATTTAACGAGTAAAATAAGGTGGACGCGAATTACTACATCGAATTTTACGAAACTTCCACTGTGCGTCCACAATGGACGCGAACTAAAACTATCCTCTATAATAATAAACCAAATTGCGTCCACAGTTTTCGTTAAATACTTGCTTATAAAAAATAATTAAAACATACTGTTTAATATTAATATATTAAACAGTACATTTTTTTATTAAGATATATACGTGGTTATAATTAAATTATCAACTGATATAAGTAATTTCATTTAAGATAAGTTCTTCCGATACAGGAAAAAAGAAGGAAAAGACAACATACACAGAAGAAGATTTAAATAAAGCGTTAAATGTTATTCGAAAGAAGAATAAATCGATAAAAAATATGCAAAGAATATGCTACCTCGTCTGATAATTTATTGACTCAACAATTCTTTTAGTTGTATGTTTACACAAAATTATTAAATTGTTTTGTTAATTTAATATGAAAGGAAATCGATCTACGGATCGAAAACGCCTGGAAGAGCTACTGGTCCATGAAGGAGAACTCCTTTATGTCTGAAGCGGAAACTAGTCATGTGAATTCTGCCCATCCTAACCTACGGCGCTCAGACTTGGTCTTTGACAGAATCTCAAAAGTCCAGGCTAAAAGTATGCCAAAGGAGCATGGAGCGTAGCCTGCTCAGCATACGGCTTAGTGACCGGATACCTACGCAACACCATTATCCAGTCCAAGATCCGGGCATAGTAGATTTGGGCAATAAGTCTGCAAAGTTGAAGTCGAATGCACCCGGACAAGTGGGCCAACATCACCACACACTGGATCCCTGAGGATGGAAGGTGACCGAGAGGGAGACTAAGAAAACGCTGGAGAGAAGACTTGGACAGCTTCCTCTCGGACTGGCCACAAATAGCGATGGACAGAGAAAAATTGAAGGCTATGGGGGAGGCCTTTGCCCAGCAGTGGGACAGCATAGGCTAATAAAAAAAAAAAAAAATATGGCCAAAAACTTAGTATAATCAAGGCGGATCTTAAGCATTCCCTGTGATTTAGAGTAAAATTAACAGAATTGATTACTGTTTATTCTTCAAGTTTCAAAATTAATTGCCTAATTTTAAGTTACTTAAACCAATGTTGAGAAGAATTATTTTTATTTTGTAAAGTGAATTTTAAATGATGATAATGTTGATTTTTAATAATTAAGTGTATTGTTAAATAAAGAAATTGTTCAAATACAATCTTTCTTTATTAATTCTTAACAATTTCACCCCTATATTCCTTTTCAAAGCCGCTGGACGCGAACTGGACCATGGGTGGACGCGAATTGGATTTTGTGGACGCAAACTGGGTAAAACGCCTAATTCTGAGGTTTATCGATTTAAATAGAAAACGTAAGATATTTCTTATACAACTGAAAGTTAATCTTAAAATAGAGTATATAAGGAATACATTACACAAAGGATGATGGGTAAAATTGGCCGGTATATCCAATGAAAACCATTCGCATATCAAATGATAGCTTATACCCTAAGCTTCATTTTTTGTTATGGGCAAAACCTTGTAAACCACCGGAGAACGAAGATATAACACCTGATAGCATAGGACAGCCCATGGACTTGAACCACTTCAGTGCGTATGGGAGGGATGTTTAAGTGTATTATTACTGTCAATAATTGTCAGAACGAGTCACAGAAGGTGTCTGTGCCCATATTTTCCAAGTTAATTGAAAAAAAAAAGATTATTTAGCAGGTAGTATTTACAACGTATGGTGTACGTATTCCGCCGTTCTGGGGAGTCTAACCGGCATAACCAATGAAAACCATTTGCATATCAAATGATAGCTTATACCCTAAGCTTCATTTTTTGTTATGGGCAAAACCTTGTAAACCACCGGAGAACGAAGATATGACACTTGATAGCATAGGACAGCCTATGGACTTGAACTACTTCATTTTGTATGGGAGCGATGTTTAAGTGCATTATATTATTGTCCATATTAGTCAAGACATATCACACAAGGTGTCTGTGCCCATATTTTCCAAGCTTACTGAAAAAAAAAAGATTATTTAGCAGGTAGTATTTACAACGTATGGTGTACGTATTCCGCCGTTCTGGGGAGTCTAACCGGCATAACCAATGAAAACCATTTGCATATCAAATGATAGCTTATACCCTAAGCTTCATTTTTTGTTATGGGTGGAACATTGTTAACCACTGGGGAAAAAAGATATCAGTCCTGTAAGCCTACGACTGCCTATGGAATTAAACTACTTTGGCACGTATGGTATATAAGGAAAACCTATCTTCTCATTATAAACTACCTTCTGCCAGCGGTTTCACCCGCATCCCATGGACACCTCTACACGAACCCGGATAAAAAGCCCATAGCCTTCCTCGATAAATGGGCTATCTAACACTGAAAGAATTTTTCAAATCGGACCAGTAGTTCCTGAGATTAGCGCGTTCAAACAAACTCTTCAGCTTTATAATATTAGTATAGATAACGTAGCTTTTCCACCACTGAAAGATTTTTCAAATCAGTTCAGTCAAGTCCGTAGCCCATTTAATGCAAATACTTGTCGTGAGTACTTGCACAGACATCATCTAATGGCCAGGCCATCTTGGTTTAAAATATAATCCTGTGGAATTGGAGGTGCGCTGGCATCAATCTATCATCACCAATGACAGTCGACTGTCCTGGCTAACAAGCCTGATGTGCCATATGATGAGAACTCTGTGACAAACAACTTAAAAACTTTATTCTACTGATTTAACCCCTCATGTATCCTTGCGGACTTGACCACCCGTTTGGTTACTATTTGTGCATCACTACATAGTAAAAGACAAAGTCGCTTTTTCAGTCTTTATATCCCTATGTCCCTTTGAAAGCTTAACTATTCCAAACTATTTTTGATTTTGATGCGGTTTTCTAATATATGTATTATTATATTCAAAGATAGAGTGATTGAAGAGGAAGGTTTGTATATGTAATAACATCCGTTAAATTGTGAGGAAATATTGTTTTCCCGTGCGAAGCTGGGGTGGGTCGCTACTTTTCTAATAATTCGACAACCAGAACAGAACGAGGAAATGCTATCTCCAATAATGGAAATAATATACGGTGGTAGAAGTAAAAGTTTTTATGTTTTGTTTTGCTATTAAAACAATTATGCCCAGTTAAGACCGATTTTAATTGATAATCTACCAGTATTTAAATAAGTGATACATTGACGAAAATACATCATACAATGAATTTTTCTACTATGGATTTTATTTTAACAAAAAAAAAAATGGTACAAAAAGTACAACTCTTTTGTGCCCGACTGTACTTATTTCCGGTTGATTCTTGACATGAACTGTTTTATTTCAGTAACTGTAGGGTATAAGCAATAATCTAATATACATTAGAACTTTATTGGTTATCAGGCCAGGGTTCATACAAAATTGCCCATCATCCTTTGACATGGAAATGAGTGCTGGAGCATTTTTATTATCGCCGTCAAACTTGCCAACTGCACTAAATGGTCGCCAACAGGCGAAATGACCCTATCAAAATATGTATTACTGACAGCTGTAGTAGCGTAATGACGTCATGACCAAAAAACAATCATGGCGTCCGTTGTGTGCCGCGTTTTCGCGAAATACGCGCGAAATTTGAAATTATGATAAAACAATTAATTTATATTCGTACATAACGTGAGAAAAAAAAATATTTTTAATTTTTTAGAGATATATCAAGACTAAAGAATTTATTTAAGATATATTTCAAAAATGCATGTAATACCCTATTTAATCTCTCGTTTTTATTTTTTTATAAATTATTTAAAAACTACTATAAAACGCTGCACGCGAGTCAACTCAAACCAGACCGCCGCAAGGCTTCACAGAGAGAGGACGTGTCGCTCCGTCACATCGCGTAGGGTGAATAACCTCTGCCGTGGATACCGAGAATAGAGTACATTTCAAGCGCGACCAACAAATCTTGATACATTACTATTTTATTTAAAGCTCAATTTTGAAGCATATTTTTTTATCGATTGAGTTGAAATTTTGTTTGAATGTTCAGTTTTAATGACAATGTATGATTCTATATCCAATATGGCGGACTCCTTAGGCTAGAAATCACTTATTGCAGATGTCTGTTACCAATCGAGCTATATTTTTTTTTTTTTTTTCATTTTGGATGTACCCAAATTTTGAATTTTGATCTCGAATAACTTTTGAAGCATATAGGATAGATAACTTAAAACTTTATTTGCAATGGTAAACCCAAGCTCTTCACCAATATTTGGCTTTCCGGCAATTGTTGTTATTTGACCACAATTTTTCGGTCTGGATGGACTGGACCATTCATATAAACAATCAATTTTTCAAATCGGTCCAGGCGTCTTTGAGAAATCGAGAACAATCACAAAACAATCTAATTGAAACCTCCTCCTTTCTTTTTTTGAAATCGGTTAAAATACAGAAACTCTTAACATTGTCATTAATCATCAGTCGACTATTTAGTACTGTTGAAAATTGTATGTAATATACAGAAAGTCCTCAAAACCAAGGTTTTCATAGGTGCCCGTTTTTTTTGCAAAAGAGTGTAAGTATTAACGACTTATTTTCATGCTTTCATATTTTAGACATCCATAGACTTACACTATTTTCCCGCTATTAACTATTTACTAAATAATATATTTTTTGTTCTACCAATTTCACTCGAAAGGATCAAAATGGTTTGTGTGACTATACGTGAAGTATGATAGGCACGCACACAGCCGCGACGCTAGTCTGCGCGGTTTTTTGCGTTGAATTACCTAAAGTTGACATCGCGCGCCGAGCGTACACGCTCTTAATATCTATTCTTGCTAATGACGATCCTAACACCAATTATACATCTCTCTTTGGTGTCATACAGAATGAGTTCAATTCTTCATTTAAGACCAAAACCTTAAATATTAAAGGTACCTCTTCCAAATTCAACCAATGGGCCACTCCAGGTATTTATATAAGTAGAGCGAGACTATATGAGTTATACGGTATGAAAACTTGTCAATTTGACGATAACTTTGTAAACTATGTTAGACAATATTCCAAAATATTTAAAAAGGTCTGTAATTTTGCAAAATCAAAATTTTTAAGTGATTCTATTAAAACATCCTCAAATAAAATCAAAACTACCTGGAGAATTATAAATAATGAAACTGGCAAGTCAGTGAACCAGAACAACAAGTTAGAGATTAAACTGGACGACAAACTTGTTAGTAATGCGGCTGATGTAGCCAAAGCTTTTAATGAGTTCTTTGCGGATATACCTGTAACCACGACTCGCTCCTTAAATTCATCTTCAACTGACGCTGAACAGCTTATGCGTGCTAGTGTGCCTCAATGTAATTCTTTGTTTAGTTTTGAGCACGTTACTCCAATGGATGTAATTAATGTTTTTAAAACTCTTAAATTAAAAAATACGGGGGATTTTTGGGACATTTCCATCAAACTATTAGGTAATATAATTGACGTCATTGCTCCTTACCTTGCTATAATATTCAACAAGTGCATTGACACTGGTGTTTTTCCTGACCTCATGAAACACAGTAAAGTCATACCTCTATTTAAATCAGGCAATAAGTCAGACATTAGTAATTTTAGACCTATTTCTATCTTGCCTGCCTTTAGTAAAATTTTCGAAAAGTTAATACTCAAGCAGTTACTACGATATTTCAATTTAAATAGCCTCCTTCATACAGAACAATATGGCTTTACCGAAGGTCGTTCTACCACAGATGCTGGTGTTGCACTTTTAAAACATATTTATAACGCATGGGAAAATTCTCAAAATGCTATTGGAGTCTTTTGCGACCTTTCCAAAGCTTTTGATTGCGTCCATCATGATACACTTTTACGCAAATTACGGTTTTACGGAGTCCAAAACGGAGCTCTCAACGTAATAGAATCGTATCTGCAACATAGATTGCAATGTGTAGATGTAAATGGTGCTAAATCATCAGGCCTTCCAGTTCAGCTAGGTGTGCCACAAGGCTCTATATTAGGTCCATTCTTATTCTTAGTGTACATTAATGATTTACCTTACCACCTCAAAAATATCTGCGATGTTGTATTATTTGCAGATGATACATCTCTTATCTTCAAAGTTGACAGAAATAGAGAGCAATTTGACGACGTAAACAGTGCACTCTCAACAGTTACGCACTGGTTTACAACAAACAATTTAGTACTAAATGCTAAAAAAACAAAATGCATTAAGTTCACTTTGCCTAATGTAAAAAACCTAGGTCCTAATGTTATCCTAAACAACGAAGTTCTTCAAACCGTTGCATCTACCGTGTTTCTGGGTATAACAGTTGATACAAAACTTCAGTGGGGTTCACATATTTCTAGCCTCGCGGGAAGGCTTAGTTCTGCTGCCTATGCCGTCAGAAAAGTCAGGCAGTTCACTGACGTCGACACTGCGCGATTAGTGTATTTCAGCTATTTTCACTGCGTCATGTCCTACGGTATTCTATTGTGGGGCAAAGCCGCTGATATACAGAACATATTTATTATCCAAAAACGTGCTATTCGTGCAATATACAAGTTAGGTACCAGAACTTCCCTCAGAGAGTTGTTTAAAGAGATTGGTATTCTCACTGTGGCATCACAGTTCATCTTTGCCAACATTCTGTATATTAGACAGAACCTACATTTATATACCAAGAAAAGTGAAGTCCATAGCATTAATACTAGAAATAAGCATAAACTGTGTGTACCCTATCACCGGCTTCATAAAGTGCATGACTCATTTCTGGGTTTAGGTATTCGTTTTTATAATAAGCTCCCTCTGCCCTTTCTAGAACTGCCGTTTAATAAATTCAAAGTACAAATTAAGGCTGTTCTTATAAAAAAGGCATACTACACCATCAATGATTATTTGAATGATAAAAATAGTTGGTCGCCATGATGAACGCAAGACAGCTATATTATTTGGATAATTTTAATTTCTCCCATTTAATCTCTTTGACTCAATGATATTTATTTTGTTTTTATTCATTATTTTATTATTATGTTTTTACATTATTGACAAGATACATTCTTTGTATTAATTCTTTGTTTTGGATTTTAGTAAATAAGGACCACTACTTCGCGAGAACTGATAATTTGATCTTGATATTGAGTTGTGTAGCAGTGAGTACGTCATGCTCCCTTAGACGGCACTGCTTGCGGTAGCGTCGGCGGTCGGGTTGCCTCCCTCCCTCAAAAATGCGCGAGGGGGGCGATGGCTGATCCTCGCGTTATGCTCGTGAACGGGTGCTGCTTGTGGTGCCAGGTCGTCTTACTGACTATATATTAGTTTTTTTTTTAATTTTGTAAACTCATTTTATTTTGCTTATGTTCTGGCTGAGCGGTCTAATTTACTAATTTACTAGTTGACAAAAGAATAGCACATGTAGGGCACTCCCTTAAATCCTATTAAGTGTAAATAATTGGAGGCTATAATTTTATTTTCATCAAACTTATTAAATGCTTGAGTTAGTTAAGGTATGTAGGGTGAGTGCTAGCTAGCATGTGGTGTATAATTAATTTTTACTGTAATTTTGTGTCAATATTGCATATTGTCCTCTATTGTGGAATACAAATTACATTGTATACAAATGTACATATCAAACATTGTTTAAGGTTCTTCTAACCTACAGACAGACATGTGTTGCTGGGGAGTTTGTTGCGCCACTTCTTCTTCCCAGCAAAAACACATAGGAAGTGGTGAAGGGTGGGCGTTTTGGGGGCTGTCTATTGTTAATTCCTGACGTTCAAAAAGTGCTGTCTTGCAGCCAAGTTTGAATAAACGATTTTTGATTTTGATTTTTGATTTTATAAAATAAAAACAATATCCGGATTTTGTGAAGGCCGAGTGAGTCACACGTGTTGTAAAGGAGGTGTGTCTAGCTAAGTGACTCCTTCACAACACGTGTTGTAAAGGTGTGTCTAGCTAGTGACTCCTGCACAACGCGTGTTGTAAAGGGGGTGTGTCTAGCTAGTGACTCCTGCACAACGCGTGTTGTAAAGGTGTGTCTAGCTAGTGACTCCTGCACAACGCGTGTTGTAAAGGTGTGTCTAGCTAGTGACTCCTGCACAACGCGTGTTGTAAAGGGGGTGTGTCTAGCTAGTGACTCCTGCACAACGCGTGTTGTAAAGGGGGTGTGTCTAGCTAGTGACTCCTGCACAACGCGTGTTGTAAAGGAGGTGTGTCTAGCTAGTGACTCCTGCACAACGCGTGTTGTAAAGGAGGTGTGTCTAGCTAGTGACTCCTGCACAACGCGTGTTGTAAAGGAGGTGTGTCTAGCTAGTGACTCCTGCACTACACGTGTTGTAAAGGAGGTATGTCTAGCTAGTGACTCCTGCACAACGCGTGTTGTAAAGGGGGTGTGTCTAGCTAGTGACTCCTGCACAATGCGTGTTGTAAAGGAGGTGTGTCTAGCTAGTGACTCCTGCACAACATGTGATGTAAAGGAGGTGTGTCTAGCTAGTGACTCCTGCACAACGCGTGTTGTAAAGGAGGTGTGTCTAGCTAGTGACTCCTGCACAACGCGTGTTGTAAAGGAGGTGTGTCTAGCTAGTGACTCCTGCACTACACGTGTTGTAAAGGAGGTGTGTCTAGCTAGTGACTCCTGCACAACACGTGTTGTAAAGGAGGTGTGTCTAGCTAGTGACTCCTTCACGACACGTGTTGTAAAGGAGGTGTGTCTAGCTAGTGACTCCTGCACAACGCGTGTTGTAAAGGAGGTGTGTCTAGCTAGTGACTCCTGCACTACACGTGTTGTAAAGGAGGTGTGTCTAGCTAGTGACTCCTGCACAACACGTGTTGTAAAGGTGTGTCTAGCTAGTGACTCCTGCACAACATGTGTTGTAAAGGTGTGTCTAGCTAGTGACTCCTGCACAACACGTGTTGTAAAGGAGGTGTGTCTAGCTAGTGACTCCTGCACAACGCGTGTTGTAAAGGTGTGTCTAGCTAGTGACTCATGCACAACGCGTGTTGTAAAGGTGTGTCTAGCTAGTGACTCCTGCACAACGCGTGTTGTAAAGGTGTGTCTAGCTAGTGACTCATGCACAACGCGTGTTGTAAAGGAGGTGTGTCTAGCTAGTGACTCCTGCACAACACGTGTTGTAAAGGTGTGTCTAGCTAGTGACTCCTGCACAACATGTGTTGTAAAGGTGTGTCTAGCTAGTGACTCCTTCACAACGCGTGTTGTAAAGGAGGTGTGTCTAGCTAGTGACTCCTGCACAACATGTGTGAAGTCTTACGTGAGTGCGTCTTTAACGTCTAGAAAGTACGCAATCTTAGCTGAGTCATTTAGTGCAGTAGA
This sequence comes from Helicoverpa armigera, assembly GCF_030705265.1. Taxonomy (NCBI): domain Eukaryota; kingdom Metazoa; phylum Arthropoda; class Insecta; order Lepidoptera; family Noctuidae; genus Helicoverpa; species Helicoverpa armigera. Next base: position 7,340,501 of record NC_087126.1, read on the forward strand.
ATCCGTTTATTATGACTCAGCTAAGATTGCGTACTTTTTAGTATCTTCTTCCCAACTATCCAGTATAACCGGGTCGGCTTCCAGTATAACCGGATGCAGCTAAGTGCTGTACATAGATGGACTTCCTAACTGACCTCCGCAGTCCAGCTACCTGGACGACCCTTTACCCCTTGGTATGACTGGTGGTCAGACTTTCTGGCTTGCGGCTGCCCGTCTATGACGAGTGACATTGAGGAATGGAAGGGAAAGACGTATTGCGCCGACCCCAAATAAAATTTTCTTAAGGGCAGGAGGATGACAATGATAACTTAAGTAATTCTTTCTTTTACAGATGACCACACACAAAATTATAATCGTAATAAAACATTTCGTACACCGGTGTTGCGCAAACGATGGTATGAAGTAGGTGTCATAGCTATCAGAGTTATGAGTACGAAGAGTAATGGAACTAATGTGGTCCAAGTTCAAGATGAAGTGAGGGACCCCGATGAAGAAATGTGCGTTCAACTGAACGCAGTCAAAAGCATTGTGGATAGTGGAACAACTCAAATAAAGCTGCCTGATAAGTTGTTTAGACAGGTAAATAACTGTAGGTTTTACTTATAATTTGACTAAGGAACTTACCTGCCCTGGATAGAGTACCTCTATTCTTGTTTGAGCTATATTAGTGCTGAATTTCTTCTAAATCTGATTGCGTAATAACAAAGATACAAGCACACTCACAAACTCGCCTTTTTTAGAGAAATAGACATAGACGTCATCGACTGCAGCCATAGAATCGATAAGACGAGACACTTGAAAACGTGAGACGTGAAAGGACATGTCATGACATGTTCAAAGCGCCTGCCGACAGTCACGTAGCCATATTTAAATAGGATATGCAATGATGTCAAAAAATATAATATTATTTATTTTCTTCTAACAGTAAAATAATTTGTTCCTTATCTTTGGATATGATAATATACAAGTTTATTTTCCTTTCGTTGTGTGCCTAGATAACATATCATAGAAACGTGACTCAGTTTAATATCCTACATCAATGAAAACTAGCTTGATGCTAGGAAATAGTGGTAAGTGGTACCACTTTTGCAAATTAAGTGACAATTAGTGACAAGAAAGTGAAACTCTTTAACGCCAATGTCCTATTAAGTGTAGCATTAATCATAATATTGTAATATCCTTACGTTTCAATATTTCAGGTTGTTGATGAGCTCAAGAACGAATTTCGAAAATCTGAAGTAATATTGGATGAATTTTGGAATGGAAGAGAGGTAAATACTTCCGCATTTATTATCCTATTACATAAATATTTATCTTTACTTTCTTTATTAACTAAGTGTCGTTATAATTTGTACTCATTTATGTCATGATCATCATCACCTGCCTAGCCTTTTCCCAATTATGTTGGGGTCGGCTTCAAGCCAAACCGGATGCAGCTGAGAACCAGTGTTTTACATTATGCGACTGCATATCTGACCTCTACGACTCAGTTACCCAGGCAATATTGCTTCTGACTAGCCGTAACAACTGCCAGAGATGTTCGAATGACAGCCAGGACCCGCCAACTCATAGTGCCTTTCTGGAAGTTTCTGAATTATGGATTACTACCTTCCGTCCGAAGCTTCGTGGGGTTGATAAAAAAGTAGTCAACGATAATCCAGAGTATCACCTATCTAGATACCGGTAGACTGGAAGCCGACCCCTACATAGTTGGGAAAAAGGCTTGGAGGATGATGACCTATCTACCTATTACCTATACCCCTACCTACGCTATTATACCAAACAGTAGGCAGGCTCCAGAACTACGCATGTTGTGTGACTAATCAAAAGATGATGAGGGATTTTCTTTTTCATTCTTTTCCTAGCTGATGACTAGATGTCGCTGACCATTTTGTGAGTCATTTTTAGGCGACCATACCCAAAGGGTAAAACGGGATCCTATTCGTATACCTTGTTCATATGTCACCTGGTAACAGCAAATACTGAAAATATAATTTAAAAATAGTAGTAAGGGGGCTTCCATACCAGTCTAACCAAGGGGTATCGGGTTGCCCGGGTAACTGGGTTGAGGAGGTCAGATAGGCAGTCGTTTGTTGTAAAGCACTGATACTCAGCTGAATCCGGTTAGACTGGAAGCCGACCCCAACACAGTTTGGGAAAAGGCTCGGAGGATGATGAAGGGGGCTTCCATACAACAAACGTGATTTATATCTAAAATATTACGGTACAGGGAATTTATTTGTCTGGTTCTAGGCTGCTTGCTGGCCGGAGCCTCAGGTGTGGTCCTTGCCCTGGTTGGCGATAGACCTTCTTAGTGCCGACGCTGATAATCAGTATTTCACGTTGGAGATTCCACCGCAGGTGAGTACCAATTGTTTTTATTTATTTATTTCAGGGAATTAAAACCCATAAAAATACAATACAAAAATATAAAAATGCTTTTAAACTAATACATAAGATTATAACAATAAATACAATACTTAACTTAAATACAGTGCGCAAAGCTTGTGTACTATAATGTTCTGCGTAGCTTGGTCATCTTATATGAGAACAGTTGCCGTGGTCGACAATCGGCTAGGTGGACATCATCAGTCAAATGTAATTTTGGAAATAAATATTTTTGCTCAAGTTCATTTTTACATCAACTGAAATTTTTTATACCTACAAAAAAAAAATTGTGTCAATCATTTTATTGAATATTTTTTTTCCAATAAAAATGTATGTGATTTTGTACAGAATTACATGCTTGTCGTGGGCGTTCACAACAGCAGCAACACAACTGGGACCGTGTCTACATATTGCTATAAACTGGGATTGGAAGCGGGAGGCACGGAAACTGTCATCGGGTACATTGCTATGGAAGGATTGCAGGTACAGTTGAATCTATTTAATCCTAGGCCTAAAACGCACTGTGGGCGTGACCAAAACCATCAGTTACAAGTAAACTAACGAGGCATTCGGATTCTTTGAGACATCTGCCAACAATTTAAAGTATTACAAAAAATGGGCGTCTTCCAAAGAAGGCGTATAGGGGCGGAGACAGTAACGTTCCTCGTCCCCCGACCACTACTCCCGCTACTTTCTTAGGAGATTTTCCATTATGGCCCTTCCTCTCGTCATTTTGTTGTTTATGGTTTAGTATGAATCCGGATATAATGCCAATCCTCTTATTCTGAAGTATTCTTACAGCAAAGTTTGGTTTCTTTCATATAAAATTCTTTGTAACCAAGGGCTTACATGAATGGCACAGCACGGCGCAGCTCCAACTTGGCGATTAACTTGTCATTGAATTTGACCCTTAAATCGTATCTCATGTAAAACGTTTTATAACGTCAATTTAAGGCGCTGACACCACCCAAATTGCCTTGTCTCAAACAATTTTTTGCCAAACTTATACAGTTTTTGACGGCGAAAAAAAAAAAAATTAATCATGAGCATATTTCTGAGAACCTGTTAATTTTACAACACGTTCTTGAAAAGTTTTCTCGATAAAAAAATGTAAACTTACCTCTTCAAATGATCTTCCAAAAAAATATCTGTATTACTTATCAACGCACACTGATAAAATTTGTAACATCAAAGAGTCCATAACTATGTAAATACAGAACTTAGTTATTTTATTTTTGACTACTCAACTAATTTTAAAGCTATTAATTTATATTATGTTACGGACGTCCCGTCAACAGGCTTCGCTTTCGTAGCTACGTATTTTGTTTTGGTTGCAATCAGCCTCTTAAGAATCCATCGCCGGGATGGCAGCGAACTTACAGCTGCCTAACAACAGTTGCGCAATGCCGGCAAAGTTTTATTTAAATATTTTTTTTTTTATAATTTCAGGTTCTATTCAATAGATCAGCCGGTTGGATTGGTTTCCAATCATCAGAGTGCGGCTCAAACGCTCGCATCACGGGTCCTTACAACGCTTCTGAATCACTTTTATCGAGTTGTCAACTAATAAGGCCGGTTGCAGACGTGGCAACATCTATCAAAGCTGCTCAGTGGTCATTGTGTGGAGTATTTATTATAGCAACAAGTGTAATAACATATTTACTAGCGCCTACTGTAAAATCCCTATGTGACAGAAAAGTTCGAAGGCTACAACAAATTTCTCTGTCACAAACAGCCTTAGTTGAACAAGAATCTGAGTAGAGAGGATTGACTGAATTTATTCTAGTTCTGGTCTTAGTCAATAACGTCAAAATTCAGATATTTTATTCCTATATTTAAACTGCAACGTAAGGCGTTTTGATTCTGATCTCAAAGATAAAAAATAGTATTTAACATAAACTGGGGGGATATTTTTATTTTAAACCTTCTCATTTAGACAAAAAGTCTTATGTAGTAATATATTTATAAGTTAATAGTGACTTAACATATTTGGTAGGTATTGTTACGGTCGCATACTGAAACGCTACTTAAAAGAGAGACATCTCAAACATCATTCTATATCTGTCGCAACTTACGTAAATGGTCACAAAAAGACTTAAACTAACAGAACGACCTTTAGAACTTATAAGTAAGCGTTTCAGTAGTTTCAGTTTCCATGTACCTTACTCATGTCTTTGAAAGTGTGATTTTCGAGTCCACCAAATCCAAGCGGAGCTGAGAAGTAGGTATACAAAGAACCAATAGAATTTTGTTACTCGAACATATGGGATAATAGTATAACTTGCTTAAAGACTTCTCCGCTCCGTTCCAGTTTGATGGAGTCTAAATCTTAGAATATTATTATAATAAGTAGGTACCTAATTAATCTTTTTCGTTCTCAAAGTCAAAAAGTGTGAACAATTAATACTAGAGGTATATTCAGGGAATATAAAGCAGTGTTCATCGAACAATACAAAGCTGTATATATATTCAAAGTAGTCCTTAGAATTTAATTAATTATTAGATTTGCACTGTAAATATTTTTAAAATTACCAAATACCAAAATTCGAAAAAAAATGTGTGATATAATGTAAATACTCGATTAGGGCATTCTGGTTTTTTAATCTAGTTATAATTTACTCTAAAAGAGTAGTGTTTTATTTTTGTAAGTGATAAGTAGATAATGTATTTATTACCTAGGTGAATATTTTATAATTTCACTGAATTACTCGTATTGTGAATACAATCTGTTGATTTGCATCTGTGCAAAATTCAAGGAGGTTGACATAAAATACGTAATTAATTGAAATAGCTGATATGTGCCGGTTTTTTTTGTTCTTGCTATTCAATAGTATTTCTGTATTAACCCAATTTTATGAATGCAATGATTGATGGTCGTTGCGTATGCTTTGTGTTGTTTGTGTGAGGGCGCAGTGCAGTTTTAAAGCCAGTAACACACGCGCCGAGTTTAAATACGGCTAGGTGACACTGACGGATTTCCGTAAACATAATAAAAAAAATACGTACCAATTTTATTGTTGATTTGCACGGATGAAAATCAACAGTTTTTATAAGTATCAAGGCTGACTTGCACCATCGCTCCATAAATAAAAATATAATGTGTTCTCTATAATTTGTTTCAAAACGATGAAGGTAGAATTTTCTGTACTAGTAATATAAAGCTAAAAAGTTGGTTTGAACGCGATAGACTCGGGAACTACTGGATTGATTTGGAAAATTCTAATGCGTTAGGTAGAAATGTGTCGAGGAAGGATTTTTATCCGGGTGCGACGAGTAGGTAGTTCCTACCACACAGATGGCGGTAGCTAGTTGACCTATAAAAATATTTGGGAGTAGTGCAAGCAAGCCTTAGTCTACTTGTAAAGTAAATATCTTTAAAATCATTCTACTTTCGGGGCTACACGGTTCTATCGATATTTATAGTTTCTAAACAGCATTGCTATTAAACATGGAAACTTCGTACTACTATATCGGGTGTGTCGTTCATAATCACATTAAATTAAATGCGTTAATATACTGCTTAATATATGTCGATTAACACAAAGATAAAAGAAAAATACGTAAAAATAAAAAAATGATTTTTTCAAACAAAGTAAATGGAATAAAAATGTGCAAAAATTAGAACACCATATAAAAGTCAGTCATTACAAACAACTGAAATTCTCCCTTGAAAACTGACAGCTGTCAACTGATCAAAACATACGATACTCCTAACTTTATCTCTGCTTTACACATGATGTTGTAAATTATAAAAACGAAAAATGACTCCTGTGGTTAAACCACTGAATGAATTAGGTTATTTTTTTTACAATTCGCCATAGAATATCATAAAGTATATGCGATAGGATTTAATGTGATTGTGAACGACACACCCGATATAAATATATCTAGATATAAATTGTTCTAGAACAATTAAGCCCAGCGTGGTCGTTATCGTAACGTTAAATTAACTGTAATACTCGAATGGAAAACACTCCTTACTGTACATAATTGATGTTCCACATGAAGTAAGGAATTTACAGATCTATCAGTTTATTTGACGTCTCGATAATAAAGGTACCTAAGGTATTATATATAAGGTATTTATGCTAGACTTGTTTCAAATCATTGATGTTAATGCATATCAAAAATCCAATATTAAAAAATTGATCTCAGTTTCACAAAATTATATTTTGCTATCGTAAAATAGGTTTATTGTAGAGCTCATTCGAAGCGTTTTCCTCTTTTAGCAAGTTTTAACTATTTTTAATGCTTAGGTCCCGCTATGAAATAATCAATTGCAAACTAGATCTTACTGACTGTTGACTTACTGCTGTGACTGTCAACTCCACACGTAGAATACTCATAACACATCGTTAAATTGGCTTCATACGCTAATTATGAATAGGGAAATACTTCAACTATAATTTATATAGTAATCCAGTCGCAATTTTAGAAGTCAATAATTATTAATATAAACGCTACACGCATTCTGAATTATCACTATTCTGGCACCTCGGTATATATTCACGATTTGCCATATTACGAATTGCCATAAGTATTATAGTAAATTATTCACGTTAAACTGTAGGTCCCGGCTGTCATTGAACATCCTTGGCAGTCGTTACGGGTAGTCAGAAGCCAGTAAGTCTGACACCAGTCTAACCAAAGGGTATCGGGTTGCCCGGGAAACTGGGTTGAGGAGGTCAGATAGGCAGTCGCTTCTTGTAAAGCACTGGTACTCAGCTGAATCCGGTTAGACTGGAAGCCGACCCCAACATGATTGGGAAAAAAGGCTCGGAGGATGATTCACGCTTAGAATATAAATATAGTATTATTCTTTAGTTTTTGGCATCAACTAAAAAATATCAGATTTTTTTGTAGATTGAAGTACCTAATAGTTTTTTTTTTCAACGGTGGAATGGTGTTGTAGTAAAGCTAAAATTTTTACTCCTGCGATATATTTTCAAAAAAGTAGGAATCTCAACGACATAAATTGTAGAAACATTTTAAATTGTGAATTCGCTGCTCAATTTGCATTGCAACCTTAACCATTATATAGTATCTGTTGAGACCCCCTCACTTATCTAAAATACAAAATTTCATTAATATACCTATTGTAGGTCTTGAGATATTGACGTCAGAAAATCGCTATTTTTACTATACACTCACTGACTGATTCACTGATTCACTGACTCACTCATCAAAAACCTAGACCACTTCCAATGGTCGTATTGACTTGAAATTTGGCATGGAGGTAGGTCTTTATGTCAAGGTAAAGGAAAAAATCTGAAAATGGCCAAGTGGGAGTCGGTTTCAAAATAATGAAGGTGTAAAATACCCAGTGTAAATTTATACCCCTAAGGAACTAAAACGAACTAAATTTATCTATATTTATATAATATATCTTCGAATGGTCGTACCGATCTGAAATTCGTTACAAAGGTTTGTATTTAGTCAAAGTAAAAATCTGAAAACGGCCAAGTGTGAGTCACTTTCGAAAATAACGAATGTGTAACTTTGATCCACGAACATAATATATGATAACATGTCATGTCAGTCAGTTGGTAAATCTAGTCCATTTAGTTAATCTAGTTCATTTCTTTGTAAGAAGCACAGTGCATATTTAAAAATCTGAAAGATAGTATAAATGAGACATTTACTTAACTAACTTAATCATAAGAAAAAAATAAAATAAACAGCCTTACAAAATAAATGAAATCCCACCCAAAACAAAATGTGAAAGACTGCCAAGTTCGATAATATGGGAATGCTTCGCCTATAAAAGAAGTGAGATCTGAATAAGTACCAAGTTCCATACACATACCTCAGTTAAAAATAGTTACTTTTTAATGATGATTACTTGGCAAGTTTTAATAGAAAATTAAATACTTGATTCATTGCGTTTAGTAGGTTTATAACAAGGTGTATGAAAACTTGCCAAGTAACATCATTAAAAAGTAACTATTTTTAACTGAGGTATGTGTATGGAACTTGGTACTTATTCAGATCTCACTTCTTTTATAGGCGAAGCATTCCCATATTATCGAACTTGGCAGTCTTTCACATTTTTGTTTTGGGTGGGATTATATTAACCGATTTCCGAAAGAGGTTCTCATTTAGCCAAAGCTCGACCTAAAGAAAAGTATCGCATTTGTTGTGGTTATTCTTAGTATTGTAATGATAATAAAATACGTCTTAATACACGTATCAACTTGTTCTAAGTTACTATACCACTTCTTATGATTGAAAACATTACAGATTTTTAACTTGATACTTGATAGAAGATATTGTTAAATAGCGAATATGTGTACTTAATTATATACCTAACTGTTTTTGCAATCAATGTATTTTGTCTGTTCTTAATATTGAATTACTTTTAGTGTTCTTGTCCCAATTTTAACTCACATACACTAAACTATTTTCAAGTACATATATATTTTAGTACAATCTTTATAAATATAGGTATTGCACAAGTATTTTTAATATTGTATAAGGAATACACATCATTATAGTTTGAATAGTGACAATTTTCATTGCAATCATGCAAACGTGGAAAGCATTAACGATCTTACATGATAATAAATCCGTCAAAACGAGCCGAGTAAAGCGTACGGGCACTGCCTATACTTTTCAATAATTCAACATAAATAGAAATGTACAGAATTTGATGAATTTATTATTTAAAATTTTCTAAAGAATTCTACTCAAAAAATTGTTGTTAAATATTTCAAAACAAGTTACTGTTTCTTTCTACGGTAGTAATATAAAAAAGTTGTTCCACGAGTTAGTATTTTTTTCTTCAAACAAATGTGAAGGTAATAACAATTTTTTGTGGCAATACATAACTGTTCAAACATTACTAGGAAACACTATGATTGCTAGATTTGCATAAATAATTCAATACGTAGGTCATGTATAATAATATTAATATACATAGATACGTATTTTCTTCTCATGGCCATTTTTTGTATGCTGGTTATAGTTATCGTTAAAGTTAATGGCGGCTGGTAGCTAACTTCCAGGCAACAGTAATATGGCCCATACTTCTCGCTGATTTTCCGAGCCGCCATAAACTTTGGCGAGAATTTATATTTATATTCTCAGTAGTACAGATGCTAATGTAGTTTCTGACATAGGCCTATTAAATGGAAACAATTGAAGTATTACTGTGCAATACAAAATCTTAGCTACGAACTAGCAGCTGTAATATTAGTATTTATTGAAACTATTATTTATAGTACCTATACATACTGTAGGTGCTGTTAAAAAAACCGGACAGTACCTATAGTAAAAACAATTATATTTAGATGGAGTATTTTTTTCAGTCTGTAATTTACGTTTCGTCCCGGTATGCGCAAAATCTTATGTTATTATTTATGTAAAAAAATTGTGACTTCAGGCCGAATTGTAATTATAAATAAGAACCTATATGCCATACATAAGTATTTATTATAAGTAGGTGAACTCTCTAAATTCATTTGATAAAATCACTATTATAGTTTTTGAATTCGTATGATCTGTAATATCATAGTTATTTATTTTACGTCTTTACTGTAAATTATGATGACCAATTTAGGCAAAAGGGTTAAATGCTAATAAATTATATATTTACAATAAATTAATTTGATCTAGGCTTTGTGTTTCTTTAAATATACCTTCTTACCTTTTTATTTTAGGATGGTTACCATGGTTACCCATCCATGATCTGAAAGGGGCTTCCGCACCATCCGCACGGACGACGGGAGTGTCATAAACGAATTTGCCAAACTCTGGTTAGCGCTATATCGGGTGAAAATCATACCTAATCATATTAAATCCTATCACATATACTTTATGATATTATATGGTGAATTGTAAAAAAAATAACCTAATCCATTCATTGGTTTGGCCAAAGGAGTCATTTTTAGTTTTTTTATAATTTACAATATCATGTGTAAAGCAGATATAAAGTTTGGAGTATCGAATGTTTGAATAGTTGACAGATGTCAGTTTTCAAGTGATATGCGAATTTCCGTTGTTTGTAATAACTGACCCTTATATGATGTTCTGATTCTCGCACATTTTTATTCTATTTACTTTGTTTGAAAAAATCATGTTTTTATGTGATTAGGTACGACACACACTATACCTACATTTTTTTCATTTCTCCGTATATGTTATGGTAGATTTTTCATTTTGAAATGACCTGCCACGTTCCAAAATTATCCGTTTCGTTAATTTAAAATTGAATATCGGTTAAGCATCGTACCTAATCCTCATCCAGTGATCCGGTAAATCCCCAACAACTTGCTGCAATATAAGGAATTTTGTCGCGTACAAAATTAAATTTTCTTCCACAGAGCATTAGGCACAATTCTTTTCAATCTCAGTGTAATCGCAATTTAATTTCAGTTTCGAGTCGCGACTTCTGTTCTATCTCGTTTCAATGCAAATTGCCGCAAAACGCTTGACGACTGAATTATTTAATCGAACTCGAGAGCTCTTTGAATAGATATTTTTTTTCTGTGAATGTTACGAGTGAAGCGCCTAATTGAATGTCTAGAAAGATGCTTGTGTTTAATAAGTAGATTTTCGTTAGTAGGTTGCGTAACCAGTTTTATCAAAATGAAAAGTTTATTCCAAATATCCAAGGATTCAATTTGGATTCTCAAGAGATCAAACGTTAAGAAAAATATCGAATAGACAAATATATTTGATGGTATATATATGCAGCAGATAATTAAATAATGCATTAGAGGAAAACGCGATATTAGTTTGAAAAACGCCTCATCATCCCCCGAGCCTATTCCCAACTGTGTTGGGGTCGGCCTCCAGTCTAACCGGATTCAGCTAAGTGCTTTACAAAAAGCGACTGCCTATCTGATCTCCTCAACCCAGTTGTACCCGGCCAACCCGATACCCCTTGGTTAGACTGGTGTCAGACTTACTGGCTTCTGACTACCCGTAACGACTGCCAAGGATGTTCAATAACAGCAGTTTGAAAAATGTCTAATTAACTGAAAAATAGATATAGGAAGGTACCTACTATCTACCTATACACAGGTATTACTTAAGTAGCTTAGTGAGCATGTAGGTAAGTCAAGAGGTCATCAAATTACTTTAATTTACTACCGATCGTAGCGGATTATCAAAGAGTATGTATCGCTATTTCCGAAGCGACCTGGTTATTAATTTCAAGGAAATCACTTATTTAATTGCTTCGGAGGCAGGGAATTAGAACATAGATATCTACCTAATAAATAATTCTATAATTTGATGTCTAGTTTGCCTACTTATTAGTTACGTGAAGTTGAACAAAACAACTTATTTTATATTTTTGTAACGAGTTCTTCTATACTTACCAACTGAGATAAAATTATGGTGTGGAAGGTTTTTTTTTTTCCGACGTTAAAAATCATCAAATGACCCCTCCGGCTGTGGGTTAGCAGCGGTGAGGGAGTGTCAGACTCTTACTGACTAAAAACCGTCGTGTTCCGTCATAGGCCTTTTATGTACCAGGGCCGCGGTATCTCTTTCGAACAACCCGCAGCAAACGTCAAAGATATAGTCAAGACCAAGACTGAAGTCATCAACCATGTTATTTTTATGACGCATAATTAATTATAGGTAGCTACTATACACATATGCAGTCATTTAACTTCATAGTTGTATTGCAATGAAATATGTAAGTACCTATTTACCTACTTAGCCAAGTATCTACCTTTATAGACTGTACAAAAGGTAAAATAAAATAGAAGGATAAAGGGGTAATTTGTGAAAGAAACACTAGAATAGTACAGTTGATTGGCGTCAACTGTAAGAGCTAAGATAAAGCCCTTAGCTTAAACCTAGCTCAAAAAAACAGTAGGTAGACAGAAGTTTTGTAAGGCGTTACAAACAGGCAAGGCTACACCTATCACATCATAATTACTTCAGAGTAGGAAAGTAGGAACCTACTTACTTAGGTACCTACCGTAAACGAATTCATTAAAAAGATCAAGCGAATTGAATTGCGTAAATATCAATTGAGAGTTTAAACATTTAATTAGCCACTTAATTATTGGCTATTGAATATTCCGACAGCCTCGGTCAATGGACATTCGACAATCAGTTTTATTTTGTACCTACATGAAAACATCTTAATTAACTTGGCTAGTATTGAAACCCGATTTTAAATGAAAAAAATGTGTCTGTATATCCTTCCTACTAAACAATTAACATACCTACCTACTTAGCTTAAACATAAAAAAACTAGTCTTCCAGGCTGAAAAAATAAGATTATTTATGTAAATATTGGTACAACCCCGATTGGTGGGGGGACTCAAAAGATCGAGAGGTGTGGAGGCTAAATGGGGAGGCCTTTGCCCAGCAGTGGAACAGTACAGGCTAAGAAAAAAATATGTAAATATTAACTGGAAAAGATCACAGTGACAGATCAAAATATTTTAATTTGAATGACATCATTGCTCCTTTTAGCTTTATCCTTCGGCTAGACTTCGCAAATTATAATTTATAGAGGCTAAGGCTAATACAAAAAACCTAGTAAGTCGGTACTTTTGGACCGTAAATCTCAATTTTGTTTGCTAGAAAAATGCTCCAGACGTGTTTGTCTGAAGTAAGTATAACGAAAGCAGAAGATAGCTACATCTGAGCGTCGGGAATTCTGTACCTACGCGAATATTTTTTTACTTGAATAAATACTTACCTAGTTGGTGAGATGCGATGCTAAACCCATTTCAATTTGTAATCTTACCGAACCAAAATTACTCTACTTGCACCTTTTAATAAGGCATAAATCTTCACGAAATGCATTCAGTATTATAAAAACCTTGAGTCTTAGACCATAGCAACTCTTTTTTTATATATAGCATCTAGGTATCTAGGTACTTCTTTTTTTGGAGCATGGAAGCGGCATCACTTCGTCAGCATTATATTAACTAACGATGTATCAAAGCAATAAATTAAACAATGGCATAGAAAGTGACGAAATTCTATTTGATTGACCATCTGATTACTTAACAGAAGGACCATGACCTTTTGGTGAAATAATTATAGTGCTTTCATTATGAGATACTATAGTATGTCAAGTGGGTTTGTCAAGCAAATGTTCATGCAAGAAATAATGGCAATGACCGAAAATGCGTAAGTTTCAAAATCATCTATATTCAGAAACAAAAAATAGAAATCACTGTTTTAAATAACAGGCAACATTTGTGTAAAAAAAGTTTTTTATTGTTATTGTCTAATCTTATCAAATAATAGTCAAGGTCTTTCGTGGTCGGCCTGATTTAGTCGATTGTTTTTAATAAAACCATACCTTGAACGGAGACCACAAGTAAAATGAGTGCCTGTCGCACGCATTTTACTTGAATGGTCACCTAATATAATTCTTATCGTAGGTATGTAAAGATAGAAAACACGGTTAAACAAAATAAAATCTGAGCATAACGAGTCAGCAACTTAGAAGTTTTCCAAAGCTTTTTTTTGGAAGTCTTCCAAATCCGCTAATAAGGTGGCTAAGTTCACGCTAGCCACGGAACTTCTTCACGCATGTCGTTGTTGCGAGCATGGCATGATTTCATCTTAATAGTTATTTCTACTGAGAAAGCAATAAATAGTTAGTATCATTTGGCTTTAATCTTAAACATTATTAAAAAACGATAAAAGATGAATATAGCCTTGACACGCCATCGGACATAAAACATGCTCAGTTTTTGCGCCTGCAATCTGGTTTTCACAGTCAAGGGTGAAACGTGCGTGTTATGTATGTGACATTGCAACCGAACAAGAATAAGCTTAATGCTATTTCTTTGTATGATGTAGATTAGACTAATCTTAATGAGGGCCGAGTCTAGTCTGTTTTTTTTGTATGTGATGATGGCCGCTTATGGCCAGGAGGACATCGCGGATGTCCTCATCTAAAGTGATTAGCCAACTGTGCAGGACATATTGTATAGTGCACAAGCATTTGCACACACAAGCGAACTAACTATTCCTATCCTCTCATAGCCCGATGGGATGGCAATCCGACACCACCTAAGACAGATCAGGCCATTTTCTTTGTAGGTAGGTTACGTGATCCCTCATAGACGTGTGGTTTGATTTAGAAAATTATTTTACTTATTTATTTATTTATTTATTTATTAGGTTCACCAACGAATGTTTACACTAATGCATGAGTACTTATATAACTATTAACAAACAACAATTATTTTTATATGTACCTAAGGGTAGTCGAAACCCCACTGCCACCAAATCAGTGTCTGATGATAGAAATCTAGATAAATCGAGGGCCGACGTTACGTTTTAGACCCTGGTTAAACTGGAAATACATGTTTAGCGACGATATAAAACACTGGTACAAAACCAAATGAGTTTTTACTGTCGTTCCGGGCTACACAGACACGAAGTTCAGTTTTGAAATCTCTTCGAAGGGTCTATTCTAAGGTACTGATGAGGTGGAAGAAAATGCTACTTACTACAAGTAGATACTTTACAGAAGAATAAAAGTAAAAAAAAAACCTGTGCATTTTAGAATATTCAAAACAACCTATGTATGTAATACAATACGGATTGTATTGTATTACATTCACTCACTTATAAAGAAACAGGTAAACCTGTTTCTGTTTCAATAGGATTATATTGAAATATTATACCTGCACTGATCGGTACCTACCCGTACAGGTTTGTCTGTACCGGTAACCTGTTTCTTTATGTAAGCACCCTTAAACAGGTCACTAGTGCACTCACGGACTTGCACGCAAAACTGTGATTTATTTCTATTTAGGTATTTATATTTCTTTTGCTTATTGTACTTTTCCTAACAAAATATGGCCACAGATAATAAATAGTTACTTTGGCAGACAATTGACATCGATTTGATTCTGGCGAGCTCTTTAGGCTACGATCGTTTCTTTATAATAAATCTCCCTAAATTTTGTAATCAATGAATAAACCTAATCAAATATGACGTGTGTGCCTGTCAACGTGAACACTACAATGTAGAGTAATACTTATTTAAGTAATACAGTTTTCGCGAATAATAAGTAATTCGTCTTTATTTGATCGGTTATATAATATAATGACCAACGCGGCTGTGCAATTTCAAAACCTAGTATCTGACAAATTTAAAAAAAAGCGTGTTTTTGCATTTTTCGACCTTATAGACCATTCTCCACATACTAGGATAGCAAAAACTCCCAAAAATTTTACAAAAACGAAGTTACACAAAGTCGGAAACCTAGTATCTACAGTAAACGTTTTCAAAATGCAAAAATTACAAGATTAAAACATAGTATCTAACATCAACCATTTTAAAAACCTAGTTAGTGCTTGTAGTTACTTGGATATAAAATGGTTCATGTAGATACTAAGCCAATGAAATGGTTGTAACAAATGTCAAAACTCCCGCGCAACTTTAGTATGTGAGAAGAAGTCGTTGCAAGTGCGTGTTTTTGTCTCTAAAAATGAGCAAAAATCAGTTTTATAGGTCGAAATTGATCTTGAGTGCTTTAAAAGAACAACATGGTGAAATTTAAGTACGCTTCAGTGTATAATATTGTCAAGATTGTTTGTTTTCCAAGGTTTTTTATGAATAAAAGGCATTTTTTTTAAACGACGTCAAAAATCATCAAATGACCCCTCCCGCTGTGGGTTAGCAGCGAGTGTCAGACTCTTACTGACCAAAAACCGTCGTGTTCCGTCGTGGGCCTTTTATTTGCCAGAGCCACGGTATCTCTTTCGAACAACCCGCAGCCCCGGCAGGCCTTGGCCCTGCTGGGCCCCGCTGGGGTTGCTGACATCTCTTCGACACGGGTCTGTCGTGTAAGCAGACAGAGGGACGCTGAGCCACCCGAACTCACCTCCCACAGACCCATGCCTATGGTGGCCGGGAGTCATCTCGCGACACCCGGCGCCCGTGGTGTCTACCCGGTCCAGCGTGGCGGCCGGGATGAGAGGTGCGAACTCTCTGACGTTCCGCCGCCTCCTTCTCGAGCATGACTGCTTCGCAGAAGGAGGCGAAGGCATCCCATTCCCTCTCGCTCCGGACCATGGCCTGAACCAGGGCCGGACGCGAGAAGTCGCCGCCGCCTAAAGCCTCGACGAGTACCCGGCGGTGCCCTTCCCACGCAGGGCACTCCTGGACTGTGTGGTCCACTGTGTCCTCGGGGCTGTCCGCACAGTGGTGATACCCGGGCGCCTCCTCACGAAAGATTCGATGCAAGTACCTCCCGAAACAACCGTGTCCGGTGAGGACCTGCGTCATGCGGTACGTAAGGGCACCGTGACTCCTGCCGAGCCACTCCTCAAAGAGGGGACTTACCGCCACTATGGTGGCGTGCCCTGTACTGGGTTGCGACAGTCGTTCCCTCCAGGCCACCATGAGATCGCGCCGGAGCTCCGCCCGCTGCTCGACAACTTGCCGCGGCAACGGGGTTTCATCCCCGGGGCTGAGCCTCCTCGCGCCAGTCGTACAGGCGCAAGAAGACTCTCGCCTCCAGATCCCACGGTGGCAGTCCGGCTAGTAGGCCAGCTGCTTCGCGGGAGATCGTGCGGTACCCCTGGATTAGCCTAATGGCTATCACCCTTTGGGGCACGTTCATGTAGTGTATGGCCCGCGGCCATACCGAACGTTATGAAAAAACACAATCCCTTGACCATGCCAACCTTAAAATATATTCCAAGAGGCATTAAAGAAAGTAAAAAGAAAGGCATAGTAAAATCCTTATTACAGCTTATGCCAATGAACAGAAGGGAGTTTTGGCAAAGTTTACCGATCAATAATAATTCAGTTGATTTAGTTTCTGGTGGACAATTTTTAATAAGCCAATAATTTATTTTATTTGAATATTGTTTTCAAATATTTTGAGTGATTATTTTTTTTTACTGAGAAAAAGAGTTTTTTTTTATCTTTTTCATTAAAACTGCTTATCACTATTTCGTTGTTTTATTCTATTGTTTCTTACTAGGTTTATAAAAGTGCATTTAGTTTCTACTCAGTAAATTCAGACCTAAATGAAAACAAAGCAAGTGATCTTACTAGGTTTTGAAATTGTCACACTCAAAAAGTTAGAACTAAGAACACAATTTTTTTATTAGTAACTGCTCCTCTACGTACATACTTGGTGATAGACGCATTAAAACACTTTTTTTTAAAACCCTGTTATCTCCCTCAAATTTTGCAATCACTCCCAGGACGGTACGACTAATATTATTGAAACGGCAAGCTGTCAAAGATATGAAATCGTTTTTCGGCTCTCCTATAAAATTTGGTTTTGTGCAGATACTGGGTTTTGATATTTCGCAGCCGAACGGCAGAGTATACCACCTCGGAATTTATTGTCTACCTTCTAGATTTAAATGTTAATTTAATCACTGTTATTGAGCAGTATTTTTATAATTTTAGAATTATTTTTTGACATATAGGTACTATAAAGAGGAAAAAAAATGTTTGTTTGTTTATACCATTACAGCCATTACAGTCTTTCCATATAAAACCAAATATTATTACCTAACCCATTTTTTAAATTCTTGCGCTGTTTTTTTTTCTTTTTTTTAAGAAAGCATACACTCTTGCCGAGTAACATAGGCTATAAGTATTTTATACTGGTAAGGCCACCCCTAGCTCCCACGGGACGCGGATGAAACCGCAGGTAAACCGCTAGTAGGTACCTATTTAATAACAACGACTTATATGTAGAACTGTGAAATACGCGAAAATCGCTGTACTTACATGATTTTCTCTGGAACGTTCCTATCCCCCCTAGCCTAAAGCGGGATGCATATTTCTGACTTAGGTACCTACCTATATATTTTATTTTTCTTTGGAAAGCTAGTGAAATGGCGCAAAGGAGTGGAGGTGTTATAAAATGTACATAGGTAGTTCATTCAATTTTGTCTTTCCCATAATACAAAAAAAATATAGCTTTTATTTGCCTTTTAAAATTGTATTTTTTTTGAAGATAAACCAGTTTAATAGTAGGTAGGCAGTTACTGATGGGATCAATGTCAACTTACATATAATACTTGTATCTAGTGTTATTTCTCATGCATTATTATAGCCTATTAGGTCTTTAGTGCTAATGAGCTTCTAGTTCCGTGACATTTTGGACAAAAAAGTACCCGTTTTATACGTGATATGCTAATATACATTAGCACCTCTTAAATTGTTTAATTGGTACCTACTTATTTTATAATACATAATTTAGAAAAAATCTTTCAATATATAATTGAAAGAAAAAGTTGATTTTTTACAATAAAATTCTTATTTTTACTTTTATCACAAAATTCATTATAAAAAACAAATTGTTTATTCCGCTATTTTTAGGATAAGATAAATGACTCATTAAAAATACCATACTTATATAATATATATTTTTCTGCATACGATTCTATTTTTAATTACTGCATTCATTACTGTGGCAGTCGTATAGAACTTCGTCGTATTAATTTATTAATCTATGAAGTTGCATGATGATGAGATTAACCGTGGCCTTGGTAGGAGTCTCAAAAGTTTATATATAACAGAAGTCGGTCTAAGGCTACTATTTGTACCGTGACTGAGCTTTCAATAGGACTGTGTAAGATAAGTTAATCACAATGAGTGCTCTCTTTAATACGTTTGTTTTATTAACGCAAATAGCAGCTATATTAGCAGCGTGTAAGTGTTATTATATTTAATTTATTTCTTAAAGTTAAGGCCCATTATTCGTTAAAAGAAATGAGTCAAGTCTCTGCTTTGAGATCAAGTTTTGCCAAAATAATTTTTAATATTGAAAATAAATATGCGAAAATTAATAAATTGTTATCAAAATAATAATTTAAAATACATTCTTACTTAAACCATCTTACCTTGCACTCTGCAGGAGTACTGACTTTCTTCTCAGATAAGATATTATTCCAATAAAAAGTAGCTATTCTTTGGGTAAACCCACAAAGCGAAACATCACGGCTATCGTACCTTCTCGATTTTTTTTTGCAATAATATTTTAATCTAACATTATGGATAAATTTTGAATGTGTTAATTTTATTTTGAATACCGTTAACCGAAATTACATCATCATAGATTAAAATAGCATCTCAATAACGGTTAAAAATACCTTCGTTTACCTACAACATAACCAGATTAGTCATTCAAATTCATGTAAGCAAGTAGTTAAAATAAAGTTCCGTTTTGAGTATTGTAGGTATACAAGGTTGTTGATAAAGTATGTATTATCAGTATTTACTGATTTAGCTTTTTCAAAATCATTATTTTCCATTATTGGTATTGCCGTAGTAAGTTAGGTCAACAAATATTTGGATCGTATTTGTACCAAAGAAAATTTAAACGAATGCGCTGTCCGTTGTGTTGTTAGCATGTGAACTAATTATGGAATTATAGGAAAGTGGCAATTTTCACAGATTTCAACTATCCAACTGAAAAAAGTATAAAAGTGGCACCGTAAGCCTTCTGAGCAACACTGATGAAAATTGGTTTGCAAATCTATCAACGTCCATAGAAATTGATAAAACTTTTAGTATTTTCTGCTACCAACAATTTATTCTACATTAGTTGGTTCTTTGACGTTCTAAGTTTACACCCAGATAAACTTTGATCCTTACAAAGAAGTGGTTTACATACTTTGTTGACTAATGCCGATATTTATCACTACATAGTATAAAACAAAGTCGATTTTTCTGTCCCTATGTCTCTTTGTACGCTTAAATCTTCAAAACTACGCAACCTATTTTCATGCGGTTTTTTTTAGTAGATAGAGTGATTAAAGAGGAAGTTTATATGTATGTATAATAACATACATTAAATAGTGGGGAAATACTGTTATTCCGTGCGAAGCCGGAGCAGATCGCTAGTTTGTTTATAAATTAAAGAAAAAGTCTTAGCGGCTTTACTTCCTGACTGAATGGATCACTTGTCAACTTTTTATTACTCTGCCGATTAAAGTTCCAGACATATTTTCGAATACAAACCAACTTCTATTTTTTTTTATTAATCGTATTTTGATCATAATATCACGAGACTCTATTTGTTTACCATTTATTAATATCTGTTTCTTTTTTATACCTAGATTATTACGACGTATTTCTTTGATTGTGAATCACTACTAAATTCTTGTTGATTGTCAACGCATTAATTAATTTACTGTGGATTTCCAACATCTAGATTTTAGATAATCTATCTAGATTTGCGATTACTGATCGAATAAAATCTTTTTTAATGCATACCTACTTTTAAAAACATCAGAAGGAGTTCCAAACACAACTATATGGTAAAATGTCACTTGTTTTTATTACTGCACGTGTATTAAATTATCTAGATAAGTGCAAATGCTAGGATGTAGCATTTTAAGGCCTGTTTGAAGTCTCCTCACGTACAAATACGACACACGTTCGTTTGTTTTAGATATTTGTGGTCATGGCCGCCGAGGTCAGATTGCACTGTTCTTGTTTACCTAACTCGTTATTGTTGCTAACTTTATTAAACTTTTGTTTGGAAACTCAAATGTGAGCAAAAGATTAAATATTGCAGTGGCGATAGTTAAGCTATCGTACTGTCTTTTATATAAATATTTTTATCAACTGATACTGCACTTTATCGTGACTTTTTTCAGTCATTTTGTTAGTCTTCGGCAAATAAAACTTGTAGGTATTTCCGAAGGCTAATATTTCGCCAACCGTTGATACTTCATCAAAGAGAGACCCTAGGGATATTGAAAATAGAGGGTCTATGATTTTGTTTCTTAGAATAATCCGTCCATTCCATGCTTAAAACTTAGGTTTTTATACCAAGTTAACTGGGAAAACCTTACATAATGCTGCTGTGAGACCTATTATTCTAAGCGCGTAAAGGTCTGGTTGAAAAGGATTTGTTACCTTTAGCAAAAGTTGGCTCCGCGCCATACAATAATTTCGTGTTCAATGTAGTAAGTACTTAGTCCATTAAATGGTAACTTAATGAAAGATTATTGTGAGATACCAAAAAATGCCCCTAAGTACTGGTACAATAGGCGCCAAATGACATTCAATTCTAATCCTGGCTGAAATGATTTTTTACATCTATTTAAGGAGAAAAAAAAAATATTTATAAACGAGATCAATGTCATGAATAACAAAATGTAAGTATGTCATACTTCAGCATATTTTTCTTTTGTTTTCCTGCAAGATTAGTATCTAAATGTAACCAGTTTAATTAGAAGAATTGTTATGGAACATGACAGACGAAGTACCTGCATTGTTGCACGTTGTACTTTACAACATAACGACCCATTACTACATTAGTCGAAAAAGAGATTAAGCGAATATAGCAACTGGCGTCTATGTAATTAAACCCTCATTAAAATATATTATTTTGCCTTTTTGCCGGCGCTTATTTACTAGGTACAGAAAGTAATATATAATTAGTCTTACAAAGTAAGAAAAAAAAAAACAAAATTAAATACTATTTTAAAATTTGCCATGAAAAACCGGTCCAAAAAATTACACTGAATATTTATGACTTGATATTTTTTTTATTTTTAATCAAAAAAGGCTAACGACTTTTTGATACAAAGTCGCCAGCCTTGGTTTAGCATAAGTAAAAAATCTTAGATCTTTTTTTAGCAACTAGGATACAGCTTAAGACCGAATTTAGATATTACGTTAGCAACTACATTTTTTTTTAATAGATAGATGATCACTCACTCATCTTAGTGTGCAAATGGGACGATTGCTTATTCTATCCTCAGCTATGAAATTGTTTTTAAAGACAACAACATAAATATTCTCTAAGCCTACATTAAAACAATCTTATATATAAAAATGAATGCTGTTCGTTAGTCTGACTAACACTCGAGAACGGCTGGACCGATTTGGTTTTAAAATGTTTGTAGAGGTCCAATACAGGGAAGGTTTAAACGATACATTCGCGGGATCAGCTAGTTTAATATAAACGTTGCAAAATAATGCTCGTATTCGTGTTAAAGTTCTTTGTTTATCCATTCAAAATGCAGGAAAAACAGACTCGTAGATTAACAAAGGAAAACATTAATACAGACCAAGTATTAAACAAATGTCTAAGAATTACAGGTCGTCTCGTAACATCAATTAAATTAACCAGTTTAAGCTTTTTATGATCAATGTATCTGTTAAGCTGTGAGTGGCAATTAACACGTTTATGACTTAGTTTAATAGTTTACCGGAATTATAGTGCAGTTAATACAATTGCAGATATCTAATTAAAAATAATAGATTAAAATAAATCCAGCGTAATTTGATTCTGTACTATTAATTCCTCTTCAAATAGTTTAACTCCTTGTATACCTACCGGTGGCGCGGATCCACGTAGACACAATTGATTTTCTATTGTTCTCTAATTAGCGACATATGAGAGGTTAAGGTACTTTTTCAGTAAAATATTTGCCCTTTACAATTAATTCTTGTTTTGCGTATTTACTACAACTATTTACGTTTTGCGTATTTACTAAATAGCGTAACACAGCGTTATAGGCCAGTTTCGTTTAATACAAGATGGAAGACAGGTTATCCCCATTCTTCATTTTCTAGGCCATGTTCCATCATTGCAGATTTGTGAAAAAAATAAGAAGATTTAAGTATGCTTAAAAGGAAACCATGTAATTAGGGTTTTAGGAGGCCAATTAACTAGTTGACCAAAATAACTTTCTTTTGATCATGAACAAAATAATTGAATTTAAATATAAATAGTTACATGGAAGCATTTTCCGATGATTTTATGTTTTTTTTCAGTACCACCGATACAAAAATGCCAGTTAAGTGATTCAAAATGCATCAAAGCATCAGCACAGAATGCCATAGCGGTGTTCTCCGCTGGTGTGCCAGAGTTAGGCATCGAAGTGTTGGATCCTGTCCACATCAAGGTCATCAAGATCGACCTCTCTGGTTTAAAGCTAGTGCTCAGAGACTCTGACATTTTTGGACTCAAAAAGACTGTGATTGATAAGCTCAGGTAAGTTTTGGTACTATTGTTCCGTGGTTTCTCGAAGTGTTCCATCTTCCTCGCTTCAAAACGTAGCTTATTCAAATAATTTATTTCAGACATGTGTCCATAGTGTTAGTATCTCACACACAAGATTATTATTCTTCTATTATTAAATAATTATTTTTAATTCAACACGAGATTTGCGCTTCGCAAAATATTTAGTACCTAATTATTATGGTTACTGGGTATCATGCATGTACTTTATAACACCTATATAGGTATCACTCATGTTCACAATAAATATTTGAACTTTGAAGTTCTACGTAGCTTCATCGTTTTCAAAACACGCAACTAGTGTATGCCTCGACAATAGCAAATAGTCAGTGCCCTTTACATGATTTTGGGTACAATGTACAGGGTAATGGAAAATAATGGAGCTTTAATATAGTTACTAATTTGAAACTATTTTACTTCCAGCGTTGACACTGGGAAGAAACAGATACAGTTCAACTTCCATGTAGCCCCCATCGAGTTGAAGGGCAAATACAAGGCTAGTGGTATGCTGCTCATTCTGCCAATCAGTGGAGACGGTGACATTGATATTAAGATAAGTAAGTAATCATTATCATCAGTCATTTCTCTTCCACTACATAGTAAGGGCCTACCTCTCAATGAGAAGGAGTGAGTGTTAACGACCATGCTAGCGTAATGCGGGCTAGCGCTTTTAGACTTTATAGTCCAGGTGCTTCTAGGTGCCTTCCTTCAGCTTTGCTTGTACCAATTTACTGGTGTCAAGATAGATAGATAGATATACTCTTTACTATGTAAACCAATTAAAAACAACAACAAAAAACTAACCTAAAGATTCAAGTATATAGTTTTCGAGCTATTATAAAAATATTCACGTGACTTTGCCGTTCTGAAGTCAGCCATACGATGCCTTGTGCATATAAATAACAACCAAATTTGGACAAGCAAAGCTTCTCGATGACAACGCATCGAATCACTAAAAGCCAAAATATATTATGTATGTTCTAATTAATTCTACAGAAAGTATCGAGATCGCCATGACTATGCCATTTGAGATCGTGAAGAATGAACAAGGCAACGATGCGATAGAATTAAAGAGCTACAAATATACTTTTGAGAATAACGAGAACACGCACTTTAAGTTAACTAACCTGTTCAATGGAAACAAACAATTGAGTAAGTATACGAACAAATATTGCCAGTACTGTTTGATCGAGTTCCTGGTACTTATGTGAAGAAGGGTTTTTTTTGGCCACGGCAACAACTCATGATCATGTTGTTTGATAAATGTTTTGGTTCTTATTAATTTTTTGTAGTTTTTTCGGAGTTCCGAAGACACGACTCTCGACTCTGTCTAGCTTTTCTTTTTCATGTACAATTAGCTCATCGGATTTTTTCTGAGGTCCTATTTTTCAGTAACCCACATATGTATTATAAAGTTATATTCACATTGATTTGGAACCCTGTGAAAGAACACAAGAACAAGCCATTTGGGAATAGTATGAATTTTTAAAACTAATCATTTTTTTTCTGAAATTACAGGTGATGCCATGCTCTCATTCATGAACGAAAACTGGAAGGCTATTTCACAGGAGTTCGGCAACCCGATAATTGAGAAACCGATACAAAAAATATATACTGCCATCAAAACTTACCTACGGTCACAAGCCATCGCAGAAATCACTAATGTTTAGTTCTTGCCAAAAAATAGTATCTAGTTATTGGTTGAATAAGTCACCATCCCATGAGTCATCCGATTTTTTAAATATTGTCTCTGCATCGTGGACGGTGAATTGAAAAAAGTTAAGATATAATGATATTTAAATATGCTTTAAATATAGTACTTTTAATTATTAAGAGAATGTTAAAAAAAGTTAAACCCACATTGAGTCAATCCCACCATCACGAAAAAGCGAATATTTTTATATCATATTAAGTGAGACGGTATAATAATGTTATGGTATAAATGAAATTGTTAATCAGACATTAACAAATACAAAAATAAAGTCTATTTATTAAATCGTTGTTTTTCTAAATAACCTCCTTTTAAATCCTGACCCTACCTACATGGGAAATATCAAAGCATTAACATACAACAGTGCTGATTCCTACTGCTATTCTTTTCGTACAGGCGTCAGTTTAAAAATAAGCATAGAATTGATATAATATAATATAGGCGTTAGATATCACAAAAGCTTTAGCATAGCCGACCTTGACTAAGGAGGCAAAATTTCTAAAAATTAATTAAATATATAATTTTTTACTTTCGTAGATTATATAGTTTGTCTGGATGAGATTTTTTGAATTAGGTATAGGTATGTATGTACAATCGTATTTTTGCGTACTAAGTATTTGAATTATAAAGAAGTAGACAACCCACAAGCTTACATCTTACTCCCTTGGTTTCACGAGGATTCCATCAGTAGCCCATCTGTTGTAGGTGATGTGCTATCAGGTATTAGCTTCTGAAGTCGATATAGCTTGGTCGAGGAACAAACATTTTCAATCTTTCACATTTTATAATATTAATACCGAAGATAAGTAGGATTACGTAAATAAAACTTAGGACAACGATCCGTAGGATTATAGCTTCATCACCAACCTGTAGTAGAGTCATAATATGACTACAGCTACAATTTGAAAACAACTATAACTTTGTGCTTCCCTTTAAAACCAACCTGTATATGTATATACCATCCAATTTCTAGATCTTAAACTGTCTCGTGGTAACTAATATAATAATAGACAAAAGACCGTTAAATTAACTGCATTCCGTTATTCTCCGGAAAAACTTTTGCAATAGTTTTTTCCAAGAATATCCTTACTTGGTCTGCAGGTCTGCTATTATGTTAATTTAGCACATTAACAAATCTATTAAAAAAAACGTACTCCCTAATTGTAATGTTACATTGTTTACTGCCGCCGACATAATTGTCATAGCGTGATGTTGGTACCAGATGATACTAGTCTAGGTACCAGTTGTTAGATGAATATGTTCAGAAAAATCACTAATTGATAATGCCTTAATTATAGAACCTACCTATATTTTTACTATCAAGGTTCTGCCCGAAATGAGTCAATGATAAATCATCATCATCATATCAGCCAATTAGCGTCCACTGTTGAACTTAGACCTTCCTAAAGAATGCCAACCATCCCGGTCTTGGGTAGCCGTTCCTTCCACTGCCCGCCAACTTCTTCAAATCGTAGGTCCACCCCTTGCAGCAGTTCTATATATATACTTCGTTTACCTAGAGCGGTCTCCGCTCTATCGACTGTCCGTCCGTTTGCAGACCTGACTATCTACAGTATGAAAAATAGAAACAATAAATTAAGGATTTATTTATAGTTCCACTAATGACAATTTTTATATTCAAATTGTATTTTTCTTAAAAATACAATGATTCCATGCGGAAAGAAGAAAATAAAAATAAATTATAATGCCATGAACTTTGGTCAGATGTAAATACATTTTTCACAAGAATAAATTGCTTTTTACAATAGTTAATAAATACTAGTTGGTTTTTACGATTTTGCTCGCTACATTTAACCCCGATATTGACATCCGTGTTTCCTGAGGTTTTAATCTAAAGTATATATTTCTATATCGCAACAGAATCAGTTTTGTGTTTTACCATTAATAGTAAAGGTTTATAATATTATTTTGAGCCGCAGTTTATAACAGTGGGCAGTAACTCATCCCCCGAGCCTTTTTCCCAACTATGTTGGGGTCGGCTTCCACTCTCTCACTGAGCAGTAACTGTCATTATTAAAATTAAAGCTAAAAAAATATGGATGGACAGACAAACAGATACAAAATAAAATGAATATAGCCATCAACTATGTTTCTTTACATTAACACTATTACTTAGAATGACCAGTAGCAAAAATTGTAGGCATTCGTCCTTTTTTTGTAATTGCAAATAATTATTGCAATGATATTTAATTTACGTAATATACATACGTAATTAGGGTCGGTGACGCGGTATTAGCTAGTATATTAGGTGTTTGTTTCCAAGTTCATTATCAGTTCCAAGTTGACTGTTAGAGAGTTTGTGACAAAGTGAAGATGTTTAGAGTGGCGTGTTTTGTTCTTGCGTTTGGTTTTACTCAGTCAGCAGGTAAACATTATTTTAATCGACTTAAAAAAGGAGGTTCTCAGTTGGACCTATACCTATGTTTGTATCTATGTATGTGTGCGATTATATATCTCATGTTTGTATGAACCGATTTTGAGACAGTTTGAGGCTGACTTAGGGGTGTTTTAGGTATAATTATTGTAGCCGGTTGTATTTTTTTTGGGAAAATATTTTGTATTTCAAATACGAGTGCAATACAATAATAGAAAGTAAAAAGAATTGTAGATGCAGGTGTAGTGTATACCTACTCACGTGTTTTAAATGTCTAGTTTTAAAAAATGGGTAGTCAATTAAAAAAACTAAAATTAAAAAGTGGTACTTATGCTTCAGGGGAGAGTAAATAATTTCCAGAGTCCAGCTATGATGATGGTTTGAGCATTATTACAGACGGATGGCTAAATATTATTGAGAAATATAATATGAACTGGGCATTTATTCATTTGTTCATAATTAATAATACAGAAATAAAATTATTAACTTTATTTTAATTAAGCCTCGGATAAAATTTTAGTTTGATAATTATTAAGTATCAGATTTGTTAAGCATTAAGCTAATTTGCTAGACTCAATCAGGCTAATTTTATTAATTTTACGAAAAGGACCCTTCAATCAATTTGCACTAACGCTATACTTAATTATCTACAAACAGCTCTGACTTAAGGTTTCTTTTCTATAGGAAGACCTTTTTTATTTTATTTTTATTTATGAACTTGTAACTTACCTTTTCGAAGGTTAGGTAGGTATATATATATATTTTAATCCCCATAATTGAATAAAGTTTAATTGTTGATTATATAATTATGGAAATTGAAACGAAAACAACCTCGTTCGACCGCATGCGGATAAAGGATAAGTTACAACATAATTTGTATGTAACTGCAATACGATATTTTATTTTCAATTTTACACATGTTTGTGGCTCTTAGATAATATTAAGTAGTTATTACATTACATATAAAACTCTCTCAAAACAAAAAGACGTACAACGATATCATTAGAAATACGGTAAATAGAAAAATAAAATACAGGATGTTCCTTGATTTTTTCTGTGGTTCTTCTATTAATGATAAGAGGCCTTGCGCCTTAGGGGGAGTCCAAAAGAAAGAAGTACATACATACAGTGGAACAACCTGTACAAAATAATTGTATTTGTGGTCAAGGGAGTTTTACTAGCAGTGAGGTACTTTAAGATGATAGAACTCTGTACTATTTTTTTTAGTAGGTAAATGTAAAAAAAAAAATATAACAAACCAATTGTAACATTTAATATTCTACAAAAGGAACTGTTTTTGCACAGTTTTTGACAGACTTAAAAAAATGCGTTTGTTCTCAATTTGCATTTTGCTAATTTAAAATTTTTAGATCATAGTTTAGATCATTAAAGCAGGGCGAACGAAAAAATTTACTAAGTTAAGTTTAAAAACACAGTAATTTATTTCCCAATCATAAGTAATGTGGAATTAATCGGCACAGGAATTAATTGTGATTTTGCGATCATTAAGTGGGACCCGTTAATTAATTTGTTTGGTCATTTGTATGGAATTAGAGTGTTCTTGCAATTTGGCGTACGTGACACTTTAGGTGTACACACCATAAGTTAAATGGTTGGGACGATTCGTCATAATTGTGACGTCATAAGATTTAATTTACGAAGGCTATTAAAATTTGTTTTCAGAGGAAATAATTATTCTATGATAATTAATGTTACTTTGAAGCTCGTTTAGACTTCGTTTATTAGGAAGGGGAGACAGGAATTAATTCAGCGCATAACAGCAAATATTTTTACATAGATTAATTGCAGAAATCTGGATATTAACGAATTAGAATTTGGGAGCCCAAGGTTTTACAAATGTGAGTCCGTTAGAGACATATCAGCAATAATGTGAGAAATATCAATAAGTAGCGTAAATAGCTTTTGCGATTTTTTCAATACATATATAAGTATCTACTTATGCATATAAACTTAAAAATAGTTTTACTTCGCCTAGAACAGCAAATTTTATTAAAACAAAAATGTATTTACGTGAACACAATAAAACAGCTCTGTCATTTGACACATACAATAGTCATGAATAATAGAATATAATTTATATAATCGGTCCTATTTTTACTTATTAGTAAATCCAATTAGTGTCTAACATCGGGACATTAGTACGTAAGTGATACGACATTGTGTCAGACACGCGATGTATTTTTACCGACATAAATTATTATTTATGACATCCCTAATAATTATTATAATCGTATTAGTCATAGGTACTTCGCTGCGAAGCTGTTTGTGGTGATATTTTTTTCTGTAATATTAGCTTACGTTCAGTATCTTTAAATTCAAGCAAAGAGGCAGTTTCTTAACTTAAAAGTCCTAGTACTCCTATTGGTAGTAGTTCTCTATTTAAATTGGAAGCCTATAAATAACAATACATCTACTTAAAACAAGAAGCTAATGTGAGCCTCTTGTAAAACCGTAAAAAAGACGTAACGAAAACTATAAATATTTTTTCCTGATCGCAGTATTACCAGTTGAAAAATGCAGTCTCGAGGATGCGGCCTGTTTAGTACCAGCATTTCAAAAGATGCTTCCAGTGTTCATGGCTGGAATGCCAGAGGCCAATGTAGAAGTATTAGATCCCATGGAAATCGAGGACCTAGCTTTTGAACTAGCTGGACTTAAGTTCACGCTAAAAGGAGGCGTTATGAAAGGATTGAAGGCTGCCACTGTTGATAATGTAGAGTAAGTTATTTACATTTTAGAAAATAATTAAGTAGATTTGTGTTTTCGTGAACTTTTAAAAAGAATGTGTCAATCTCTGGAAGTGTGTTGTAACCGATACAGGAACTCATCATCATCTCCCGAGCCTTTTCCCAGTTATGTTGGGGTCGTCTTCCAGTCTAACCGGATGCGGCTAAGTGTACCTACCAGTGTTTTACAATTAGCGACTGCCTGTCTGACACCCTCAACCCAGTTACCCGGGCAACCCAATACCTCTTGGTTAGACTGGTGTCTGACTACCCGTAACGACAAGGACCACTTATGTTCAATGACAGCCGATATTGGAACCATAACCAACTCATAAAACTTCGATGGTTTCATTAAAGTATTCCAGAAAAATTGCGACTAAGTCAGTTTTACTGTAGAAAAAAATTACATTAAATATCAAAAGATACCCTTTAAATGTTACTTATTTTATAACTTTCTAGATGGAACACGAAGAAGAAATTCTTCGCAATTGATTTCCACTTGGATACCTCTGTGAAGGGTCACTACACTGCAGATGGTCGCGTTTTGATTCTACCCATCACTGGAGATGGCCAGATGAAACTGAAATTGAGTAAGTTTTTTTTTTAATAGCAACCTTTTTTATCCAGTAGGTATACAGATTACAGGGGCTTTAATTTTGTTGCATTTCCTATACGCTAGAAATAATTTTGAGGATTCAATGACGTTTAAATTTAGAATAATCCTACTTATATTATAAATGTGAAAGTTTGTGAGAATGTATGGATGTATGTTTGTTATTCAATGACGCAAAAACGGCTGGACCGATTTAATTGTTTGGTATATAGATAGGTGATACCCTAGATTAATACATAGGCTACTTTGTATCAACACACCGAATTTTTTTAATTCAATAAAATCTGCTATTTCCAGAGAATCTTCAGATCAAGCTGTACATCCACTACGACATAATTAAGAACTCTGATGGAAAGGACGTGATCAAGCCAACGAAGTACAACTTTGATTTCGACGTCATCGATCACGCTCATTACCATCTATCCAACTTGTTCAATGGAAATAAGGAGCTGAGTAAGTATCGTCTGCACTTGAGCATATGAGGGTCAATAACCTATATAAAAAGTCGTGCTAGCCTAGTGGGTAAAGAACTAACCTCTCGAGTATGACGGTCTACCAATGCAACTTTTCTAAGTTTGTATGTACTTTCTAAGCCAAATCTTGGACACCAATGGCTGATAAAAAAGGTGAAGGAAAACATCTTGAGGACACCTGGACTATTTAGTCCGAAATCACCAACCCGCATTGAGCAAGCGTGGTGATAAATGCTCAATCCTTTTCCGTCTAAGAGGAGGCCTGTGCCCAGCAGTGGGACGATAGAAAGGCTGTTACAGTTACAGTTACAATAACCTATGAGCTTGTTTTATGGTGCGAAGAAATGGCGTTATCAGTCGATTTTTCTGTAACATTTCGGGGATAAACAACCTTTTGTTAAAAGAAATTATTGATTCTATAAAGTATTGTGATATCGAGAATGGTAATGGTAACGATCAGTTCTGAGCAATAGATGACTCAACATTATTTATTAAAGCAAAGTACAACAATTTATTATACGGTTCAGAAAAACAGAAAGCTTTATAAAAGTGAAATTGGCTTGATTAAATTGTATCAGCAACCTTTGAATGTTGACAATGGATAAGGCATTAATCTTTGTCAGGCGTAATAGATGGCGCCACATATTACTTTTCGTATGCCTTTATTTGATTTAAATCAATGCATAAGCCAACTTGACCAGCAAACTTTTTATTGAGTTTTTGGCAGTGCTCGCAATTTTTTCATTAATCATTGTTCTATTAACACGACAATGTTATTTCTTCTGAAATGAACTTTTGTCGTCTAAGAACCAACCTGTCAAAAAACGCCCGACGTTAATCGCGCAAAATCAAAGTAATATTAAAATGACTATTAACTCTATATTACTTACCCCATAAACTCCCTATAAGATTAGAAGAACAAATATATGACCGTTTAAACGAATTATCTATTTATTTTATATTCCAGGTGAGGCAATGTTGTCATTCTTGAACGAAAACTGGAGGCAAATAGCGCAAGAATTCGGCAGACCCGTCATAGATGCGACTGCAAAGAAAATATTCAAGAGTATTGGAAACTTCTTCGAAGCAATGCCGATTGAAGAAATAGCCAGTGTTTAATTATTTAGTACAAATGAATGCCTGTATAATAGCTTCTGATTAAATAAATTATGTTGGTGTTTATTTGGTTGTTTCCTTTTAAATGGACTCATCATCATCTGCCTAGATAAAATTTCGCCAAATATAAATATTCTTCTAAATGACTAGTTTTTGATTTATATCATTATTAATAAGTTATTATTAAGATTCATTGTATTATAATACTTTAGCTACCTTATTTATTTACCTCAAGATCTGTACATTATATTTTAAAATAAACTAAATCTATATCTACATAAAAAAATAAAACAAAACTAATAAAGGCCGTCAAAAAATTGATCCTCATCGCTGTCACCCGGTAGTGTACCCAAAAGACTGGCTAAGTTCATTGTAATAAATTTTAACATTATCAAAATTAGGACATAAAGTGCTTATTAAACTTAAATCTGTATAATATTATTTTAATAATTTATCTACAAACTACAAATATATAACAAACTATCTTTCATTACGGTGAGTACGCAGGTATCGTCTGCGGAGCCTATACAAAAACAAAAAGCTTTGATATAAGAAAGCTTGCTTTTTTAAAGTGTAAAAAATGCTAATGTTGTAACTTGAAATATGAACAAAATAATTACTAAAATTCTTAAACCATTTTATCGATGTAAAATTCCGTTTGTCAATTTCAAATACTATCCTAAAACCATCGGAATGTAGTTGCTCGTGAGAATATACAAAATAAAATACTTAGGTGCGTAAAATTCACTACGCGGAAGCGAAAAATTGAAAACTACGGATTTCATCATTCATTTTACAATTCTCTTATTACATAGCTCGTATTTTTTCGTAAAACTTTTGTATGGGCCACTGACAAGCCGAGTTTGAAACATGGTGGCTCTATGAATAATGGGCAAAGTTGAAAGAGTTTAAAATTGAACTGTCCGTATTTTGGCTGAATATTAATTCCGTGGAATCTAGTTGGCATTCATAATGAAAATTAATGTATTAAAAATAGTACATTGATGAATTCATTGGATAAAGTGCTGCGGTATTTGTGTTTGAGACTAAAATAAAACATTCTCAGTTTGTAAGGTAGCGAAAAGTAAAAATTACGAACAAACACTATGTATACATAGCTGACTATTTATATTTTATTGCTATATTTTCACGAATATTGTGGAAAAAACAAAGCAGTGCGTGTGTTGTGTTGCTACATATCTGAATCTAAACTTCCGCCGCCCATAACCTTGGCCGTCTATAATTATGTGGTTTTGTGGTTCACCTGGTAGATATTAGAGCTATAACACGCAGTCCTTGTAAGAAAGTAGTTAAAATGAAAGGAAAGCAAAAATAAGTACGTAACTACATTATTAAAGCATTAGTCACAACTGTTCATCTTACGTGTCTTATGTAAAACATCTTACACACTCAAATTGAACACGACTAAAACCAAGTTTCAGTGAAAATAGCTTAACTCAACTATGAATATGTCACCTTAATTAATAAAATTTGCATAACAATCGTATGCAATATAGTACCTATGTTTGGTATTCTAGCGTAATGGTTGCGTCCCATGAGATATAATTAATAATTGTTTTATGCAAATCAGCATCCCTTATCTTTGGTAGAGTACGTAAGCTTCTGTAGGGAAGTCAAACGAGGGCTCATGTAATTGAATTTAGCTCAAAATTATGCTTAAACGCTTAACCCGTTGAGGTAAGGAAATTTAGTAAATATGAAGGAATGGATTACCATATTTTCCGCTTGGTACTTGCCTTACATTTTCAGCTGCATGGCAGAAAATTAAAAAGGGCACACAATAAATAAATCTGACTCGTAAGCATAATGTACTCACAAATAAAAGAAGCCCTAACTAAGCCTTAATTATCTTTTTATTTAATTTAAAATAATTAAACCAGCACTTATCGCGAAAGACTCAACTTCGCATTAATTTAACAAACGTAATTAAAAAGCTCGGAGTATTTAAACACTTTACAGGCCATGAATTTTAAACAAATCATAAAACATCAATAAAACATTTAATTGTTAAACTTATTGGCTTTCCTAATTTCCATCTTCGTTTATCTTTTTAACGAATTCATTCAAATCGGAATTTGTTTAAGTCGCGTCTCGCAAAATCGACTGCTGTCGAGTTTCTGTTTTCAGTCTATAAAATATGTGAAGTAAAATAGTATTATGACGATAAGGTTTTTGATGAAATTAAAACAAAGTACTCGTAAAAAAATAGGTTTTTCTCAAAAGTTCTTGATTTAATTTAAAAATCGAATGTTCTCACATCAAAATATTATTTTTGAACCACTACGTGTGTATGCTGATCCCACTCGATTATTCTCAGCACTTAGACGAAGAAAGGAATAATTCAATCCACTGGACAAGTATTAATGGCGGACAATGTACTAAGGTATGTGTGCATTCAAGTGAAAATAGGTCCGGAACCTTCAACAATGTGAGTGTCGAGGTGTGCAATTAAAATCGACCCTTTGTGTGAGACCTTAGACGCAAAAACTTTGGACACAGAAAATACAAAATATCAATAAAACGGATTCTCGCCTCGAATTATTACTTCCCGCCTTCTGTTTTCATTTGATTAAGTTTCCAATAAATGTTAGTTCATTTGTTTGACAAAATCAACTGTTTTGCTTTAATAAATTCAAAATATCGCTTATTTTGACCTTTGATCATCTCTCATAATGTTATAATTTGAGTCCTTATTGTGCTGTTCAAACCTAATAAAAATACGCACTGCGTTTTATTCTATATCAGCTTTCTTTGAACCCATCCATGGAGCCGCATATGGACCGGTAAAATAGCGTAGCTATTAGGCATTTAGTAACAAACATCCCAGATTCCGAGAACATAACATTATCATTACTTCCACTGTCACACTTCCGAAAACTCGTTATCAACATCCAAACTATGAGACAAACGTGTTAGTTCCCATCTCATTTCGTACAATCCCTTGTCAGTGCCCGTTGTAATGATAACGTTATCGGCCCTAATTAGAGACAGCCTTCAAGGTAGCTTGAGCGTATTAATCAACGTCCGTTACATCGATAGAATAGGGGCTGGGACACACTTGACGAGACGTTCACCTTATTGCCAGAACGTTGCCCAACTTTATTAATTGTTTCACGAAGTTCGTAATCAATTTGTGTGTGCCAATTGTTTTTGGACAAACATTTGAGTCTGTTCGGAATATGAATGTTGATTTTGGTTGTTTTCGGTATGTAGCCTGTTTTCATGATGAACGAGGTTCGAATAAAGAGTCTTCATTGTTTTCTCAATTGAGATAAAAGTGTGGTTTTAGTACGATGCACGAATGAACGTGAAATAACATTTGTGTTATATATATGTATATACGTACGAGTAAGAGTATATCTGTTCACATAATGTTAGACTAATGAGTTGCAGGGGTGAAGATAAATACACTGCTTATCTGATGTAATAAAGAAGGCTTTAACTCAGCAATTGATAGATAAAGGTGTCAGGGCATCTGCCTAATTAATATGGAGTATTTACTGTATTTTCTTGTTACAATTACGTTTATTAAGACGTAGGTACAACGTTTGGTACTAAAACACCACAGTGAACCAAAGAAAAAATAAAAAAAATCTAGAGCTAACCTAAACTCGTAATATATTAAGGGCCGATTTTTCAGATGTGATGTACTTACATATTTTCTATACATTAGCTATGAAAACATCACATAATTTTTTCAGATAAAAGTTATCTGGTGATCAAAAAACCAACTCTTACACAGATATAGGTACTTCTTAATATACGAAATGATAAACATTATTTCCCTTTTCATAATATAAAAGGTACAGTCAACATACAAAATACATGAACACTGTAAGGCGATGACCGTCCGTGCGTGCCAACTGCGTCAAAATAAAATATTAATACTGCAGTCACATCAATGGGCGTCTGTACGGAAAAAATGATAAATGTATGAAACCCGCCAGTCAAATGTTAAGCCAGGGCTACATTCTCGCATGATGAAAAAAAAGTAAAGGTTTTATTTAAAAAATTGTGTTCCTTTTTTAAAAATCTGTAAAAAAATATTTTTTGTTGCTCTTGTAGATTTTAAAACTTTTATGCCAGTATTTTCTAAGTGTAACATTGGGTCTCTGTCTGTAGCTTCTATAGACATCTCAAATTAAAAATTAAGCTGATTCCAAATTCAAGATTATGAAAATGACTGATTAACAAAGAAGGGATTTGATTAATTAATTTTAAACTTTGGAACTTGCACAAACTTTTAATATTAAATGTTGAGACTTTCATTTGCATGTACTTGTAGATTCAACAGATAAAGATTTAACCGTGTTGAGTAAAATTCTAAATATTTGACCGGTATAAAAAAATATTTTGATAATTCATTGAGAGTTAATTAAGTATGTACCTGTAACCAACACAATCAATACCTACGACAAAAATTACTTTACCTTATGCTAAGAAATTATTGACACATATTATTTTTCATGTGTTTGTTACACATAATTAGATATAGTTTTTATGTTTCATATCAATATGTTTGTATTGTAATACATTTCCAAAATCCCTTTAAACTGTCAATCAGCTTTAACACGAAGTGACCGTAACAGGTGACGCATGGTTCCAATAATTACTCACGTGAATTCACCAAAACCCTGTTTATGATCAACGAATTTAACGGCCTGACCGTTTCCGAGCTGTTAACTTTATCTCTTCCGACATGGTCTTTGAAATATGTTCATAACAAAGCGAAAATATATGTAAACTGTCCGAAGATTTTTTTTTATCGTCGATTTCTTTTGTTTATAAAAAATGCCAGTGAATGAAAAGCGATGCTCAGTCATAATAAAACCTCCACACTGTAAAAGTACATAAGTGAATGTCATTGAAAAAAAAAAAAAATGTAGATGCTTATTCAGATTTTTACTTTGATGACGGTACATTGACTGGATATATCTTACTTAATAGGCTTTAAAATCAATCGCGATGTTCGACAAAGTTAACGAGTTTTTCATCCCCAATAGCTTCACCGCAGGATATACAAAATAATTAAAACATCGGAATGACCCGTGACACCCATGTTGAACGTCAACCCTTTAATGTCGACGGTCCCTTTGTAAATAGACGTGACAATGTAATCGGGGATAAACTGATGGATTTTCGGAATCATTCAACACGAAATTAACCTATTAGTAGCTAGTATTGGTGCTTAGAGTCTCATGTTACCTTTTGTTTAGATATTTTTCTAATAAACACTCGTAAAGGACCTTTTGGGTTTAATTCAGATAATCTTACTGTTTGTTTACTTATCAATAAGATGGCAATGTCTATTCATTTAAAAACGAGACCCATAAAAAAAAAAACATCCATTCAAAGACCGATCTGAACTGAAAGGAAGCAAAATTTATACGATCAGAAAAGATTACTTAATGTATGTTAGTTATTATTAGTTAGCATAACATCTTTAATATTTAATCATCTGTCACCCAAAGTTAAAATAACATTCTAAATATAAATACGGTTACATAACCGACATTACGGTTTTAAGGTCTACAATATATCCCAGTAATGAAAGATAAGTTTACCCACACAGATTCATTTCACCCGTAATCCGATTTGTCGTTATAAAATATTCATGAAGCGGACGAATGGGTTTTGCAGGTGCTGCTAAAACGGTTCCCTTACAAAAAATGTTTCGGTGGAAAATGAGAGTGACAGGTTCATATGATTAATATTTTCGGTTATTCTTATAGTATTGTGCGTTTATTACAACAGTCTTCTTAATGAGATCTTTTAAGAAACAAGTGAATAAATCTACCTAAGATCAAACTGGTCCTTAGCTAAATGTAGTTATTTAAAGAAACTTTAAAAAAATAGGATTGTGAAGCACTTGTGACTTGTGAAACTCGTCATACTAATCTTATTAGATAATAATAATGTATATCAGTTACATTAGAATCCTTGCAAGGTAATCTGGTGGATTACTGTCACACGTGATATGTTAACGAGGCTTAACCAATTATAGACAGTTGCCTATTTCAGTCCAAATGTCGAAATCCAATTACAATTATGGGTAATATGTCTGAAAAAAATTATTGGTAATAATAACTATTCCAATAGAGTATAGAGTATGAATAATATTTGTTTGTTATATTTGTTTTAACATTACCTTTTGGCGTGAAATAATAATTACTTAATTATATTCTGCATGAAACTGAAAGTTTACACACATGAATCAAATGAAACTATTAGTTTTATACCTCAATAAAAAAAAAAAATAATGTGCTTTAAAAAAACCTTACTCTGCTCTTAAGATTTCCGGTCTTAGTATATCGCCCTTGATCTTAGTACAATAAAGAATCGATTCTATAGAGCCTTTGTTTTTTGAGAGGGCCATACAACCTGGTAACCTTGAGTATGAAGAACTTGTGAGTTTTCTTTAAAAAAGGGAAAATCAATGGCTTCCTACTTACCCGGGTATAATGTCATTTAAAAGAAGTAACATTGTTATAGTCATAGCCTTTTGTCATCCTCTTCCGAGAATTTAATTCATATTATATTATGTATTTCGTGATAGGTATAAACAGTAAACACGTTTATGAACAAATAAAAAAAGAGGGAAGAGGGTTTATTTATTTATTTTATTTTAATAAATAAAACCCCCAAAATATTTATTTAATTCTAGTTTTCAGTATTTGTTGTTATAGCGGCAACAAAAATACATCATCAGCTCTCTAACTATCTAAGTTCATGAGATACAGCCCGGTGACAGACGGACGGTCGGACGGACGGACAGAGGAGCGAAAACAATAGGGTCCCGTTTTACCCTTTGGATACGGAACCCTAAAAACTGACTAAAAGAATTTTAACACATTTATTGACAAGTCTCGGTAAGTGCGGTAAAAAAAATGATTATCTATCTTTAGCTCCTAATTTTCTGCTTCTCTCAGTTAATAATTGGGTAGACATTATATTATTATTTAAATAGGTATCCCATACAACGAAACCTACTTTATCTAATAATGGATTGTTCTTGTTCAGTATTTTGATGGTCAAGAGGTCATTAATTTATGCGGGTATCGCAAGATCAATATATGATTAGCAGCGAGGGTATATTCATTAGAGCAAGATGGCTGTTGTCTGCTTATCTAGCTAATCTAAGTACCTAAGTAGGGTAAACTGGGTACGGTTGTGCCAGGGTACGGTAGTGACAGTCGCAATTGTAACGAAACTATACGTAATACGGGGGAGGGGTGTGAGGGAGAAAGACGTGGCTCACAAGCCTAAACACGTTCCCCAATATTGCGTTAGCCGGCGCAGGACGTTGACGTAAGCAGGAGCCCACATTGCTTTTCAACAATCAAAAGTAAGTATTTTTGTTCGATTTCTTTTCCTAATTTCTGTTATTTTTATACAGATAGATTATCTTGTTATTTTTTTCTTTAAAAGTTGGACATTAATATTTAATTACAAGTGATTTCTTTTTACGTAAAGTTTTGGCAAAATCATGGCGAATTTTTGTTTTCAAAATGATGCGTTGAGTACGATTGTGACAATTTTTTTGGGTACGGTTGTGACGAATATCTATACATATAAAAATCTCATATTATTATTTTTTGCTTTTAGATGTCCAGAATACGTTTGTGGAAGACCGGAGAGAGCAGTATGATGTAAAAAAATATAAAGATGCCGATGAAGAAGCGAAACAAGGGATTTCGTAAGTGTAGCACAAGCTACAAGCCTTTCTACAGCTACAAGTTTTAACAGAGTAAATGTTGTTTTGTTGATTGTTAAAACTATGTTTGTAAGCTTATTAGGTTAAACATTTCTACAATAAAAGATATTATAGACCATTTTGATATATGTTTATGCGTGTCCCAACCGCCCTTGGTATGTGGCCGGTTGTGACACTTTCCCATTTTTTTTAAAATTGATCTTATGAGTAATACATTGTATTAAGGAACAATATATTAGTGTTTTTACGTACACAAATGTCCAAATTGCGATACAAGTTCCTTTTCTGGGAGCTAATTAGTAAAATAACAAAATTATTGGTGATCAAACGAAAATTGGCACAACTGTACCCAGTCTACCCTACTTAAAGAACTAAACAATAAAATATTCAAAGGAGTACTATATCAATTATAATATAATAGCCAACGTTACTTGTTTGCTCACTATCACCGAAAGAAGCTGGACCGAATTTTAGAAAGTAAATTCTAATATTGTATAAACTTTCTTATGATAAGTTGACATTATCTATTGATCCGAAGAGACAATCAAAACTGACAGCAGCTAACTAGTGTAATTATATTTTTCAAAGAGTATGAAAAATCACATACGTAAGTACACGCATCTCTCACATTCACAATTTATTCGTCCATATTTATGGTCATTAGATTTGATCGAAAAACTTTAATACGACCCATTACGGTTGAAAATGAATTTAGTTTTTTCAGAAGAAAAGTAAGTCTTGAATCTCAGTAATGGGCGTAATTTTTTGTAAACGTAAGACATCAATTTTAGGAGACGTCTTATTTTAAAAATACTGGAGTCTTTGTATTAATTTAATGCCTCCTATTTTTCAGATTTGTGTTAAATATGCCTTTGAATTCGAACTCGGTCGAAATTGTTAATAGAATTCGTAAATGTCTCTTTGTTGTTCTTTGTCATGAATATAGAGGTAGTTTACCAGTAGCTTCGTTGATTGAGGTCAACTTTATTCACACTGGGTCGCATGTGATAGGACTTAACGAGCTACCAATTTTATTCATTAAGTACGATGCATTGTGAATTTCCTGATGAACTACACGTTTTCTTTTCTCTTTTTCCTTTAATCCAAATTTAACAAATACAAGTAATTTACAAAATAAAATTGAGCAACAACGATAACGCTCAGTAACAACCAAATATTCACATAATCCTTTAACAACAACTTAAAGGTGTCCGTAATCTGTAAACTTGAGCATTGAAGATAGAGATATCTGGAACAAGGCTCGTAATCAGCTTAGCGCAAGTACTATTGGACTTATCTTCACGGCAGAGGGTGGCTGTCCACAGGGATCGTCAAATATTTCAGATTTTCAGCTTCAGTACCATTCAGTCCTCACTGAAACGTCGCGGGGGTAGGACGTCTGCGCGCCGCAAGCATCGCCCGCACTCCGCTCGAAAAAATATATTCGAATAATTTTAATCAAAGTTCACTATTGACTCTTAACTGTTATAGACGTATTGCATGTGATTTATTTTCGAGTGGACCTGAAACTTTTTCTTTTTTTTAGGTCAAAATTTAAGTGTTGCTAAAGTGGTAGTGTCGAGTTAATGAATGTTGACGATGTTGACAGATGAGCGTGGTAAGTGGTTATACTGAATCATCACACATCGATTTGTAAAGGAGCTGAAACACTTAAATTAGTATTTTGGGTTTTGATATTTTTATACACTAAGTAATTGAAATATTTTTGTCACCGGCCTAGTAAATCTAGGTTTAGGGTTCACGCCCTTAACAGTGATCTTTTGAGTTCAGCAAGAGGCCAAGAAAATACATGAAATTCAAAATTTGTACAATTTATTCGTTCGTCGTTCAGGAGAGATAACGAAATAAAACTTTCGTCCAAGTTCGTCCGAAGGGTTCTGTACAGTTGAGTGATTCGTCAACGTAACAAAGTGGAACCCGAGATTGACTGACGAACAATTTTCCGACTAATTTTTCACTCTAATCACAATGGAGTTGTTTGGTAGCACGTTTTAATTCTTTTTTTTTCAATCTTGACTCGGGTAATCAAATTTAGAATACTGTTTCTTTTTTACTTTTGTAGATGCAAAATTCAAATGATTATCAGGAAATATCTTTGATCGTGTTTTGTTTGAATTTGTAATTCACCAGTATTCGTTAACTAGGTGTTACTCGGAAAAGGATCAAAGGCTGCCCTATTGTTTTTACTTGTCTATGGTAATTGTTACTTCCTCAATAAAAAATATAGCATAAAATTAAGGTCAATTTCTTACCAAAAATGTAAATTTTATTGAATTGGAGATGGCCAAGGAGCGAGAAATCTATAAATGAATCCTTAATATTGTTACAACAACACTTTGATATTTCTTACTGGCGAATAATTGGTTTAACTTTTCCTTGGCGTTTGCCACTTTCGGTGAAAGGTTCCCCTTAAAGCAATTTACTGTAGGAACCGAAATATTTTTTAAAGACAATAGCCGCCTTGCTTGGCTTATAGGCGATGACTGAGGAAAATGAATTTATTTATACCAATGAATGTAAGCGCCACGGCTTACGGGATAAAATATGATTTTCTTATTCATGTTTTTCCTTTTGTTATTTAAACAGGAATCTCTGGCACTTGACTTAACCCGCAAGCTTTACACACAATATTTGTTTTGTACGGGTATTATAGGGACTAGCCCGGTTTTTTTCAAAAAGTATCTTAACGCAAAACCCACCTATTTTTACCATGTCTACCTATTTATATACTTGTGTTTTAATTATGTAAAAAAAATATACTTAAAAGGTTATTGAGGCTTGTTCCATATTTCTCTCTATAACTTGATTACTTTCAATACCTATTATGATTTATTTAGGAATCCTATAACAATGCCATCTAGAGCCACTGAACACTTATGTAGGTATTTATAAAACCATAAAATGCAAAAAGACCACAGAATAGAGTTAAATTGTCATTCTCTTTCCAAAAATGTATTTGGTCCATTTCTTTTGCATCAGACGTAGGAACTCTCTATTGACATCTATTGTCGAAACTGTATGTCATATTGTCATGTAGACGTTGTTAAAGCACTCGGTTTGTTTCTAAAGAACTTTATGACACATTTCACGCGGAATTGCCGTCCATTTTGAATTTCACACATGCTCAAACATAATATAAATAAATAAAAGAGAAATAAAATCTTCAATAGTACGGAGACTTACAAAAAACATAACTTACTTTACTATCATGATGAATTTCTACTTTTTACTACTACTTATTCCCAAGTTATTTGGGTTCGTTGCAATATGTCATGTCTGCTTTCTGGCCATCAATCCATCTTTTCTTCGGTCTACCTCTGCCTCTCCTTCCTTTCATAATCTTACTTAAAAAATCTTTTTAGCATGTGTTTC
Source organism: Helicoverpa armigera (assembly GCF_030705265.1). Classification (NCBI taxonomy): domain Eukaryota; kingdom Metazoa; phylum Arthropoda; class Insecta; order Lepidoptera; family Noctuidae; genus Helicoverpa; species Helicoverpa armigera. Next base: position 7,384,023 of record NC_087126.1, read on the forward strand.
ACACCGTCTAATCATCTGCCCATACCACAACAAATGCTGACCTCTCATTTATTCCGTCACTTTTCTCCACAAATCCGTCTCACATTTTCATGTCTGTTACTTGCACTATTTTATCATTATTCTTTATTGTACACAAAAACATATAAAAACACACACAACACAGAGAAGACATGTACAAAGGTGTAATTTTCTTATGTTTCTTTTTTTATATCCAACACTCTGATCCATATAGAAGTACAGACCCGGGGTGACCTTCTATGGTATAATAATAATGAAACAGTATATAATATCATCAACGTCTGCGGAATTGCATACGTAACGATAGATTAACGCATTAGTACAATATGTATTGAGTAACGATGTTGTATCATAGTTAATATTGTAATGCATTTCAATGTTAGCAATACATCGGGATTAATTCTGAATGATTTGTAACCATTTATGTTTATTTAGCCAAATTGATACGTGGTTCATTGATGGAGTTTCCTAATTGAGAAGTTTGGAGAGGTAATTTGTAAGCCTCAGATTGTATCGTACTAATTAATTAGCCTGAACTTATCGAGATGAAGTGTTGTTGGGTTCAGTAACAACTGTGGTAATGGAAATATTGTTTATTTCGCAATCTTATCCATTACGGCCCATACAAATCAAGATAATTAAAAAAACAGGAATAAAATATCCGTGAATATTGAAACAATAAATACATTTCTCAATTAAAACTCGGCACAGCGGAAATTTCGTGTGGAGGAACCATTTGGGGCTCGCGAATTGTTTGGCTAGATGAAAAAAATAAAATGAGGACAATAAAAAGGCTGGCAACAAATCACGACGAAGGATGCGTAAACATTGTTCGTAGGTCCCCAGAACAATGTTCCTTGAACTATAGGAGAATTAAGCACAGGCTAACCGATGTCGGTTGCGCGTTTTAAGTAAACGACCGTTTTTACTTCGCTCAATGTTGGACAGTTTCCATGCTGATATGGGTTCGGAAAATAAAATGGAGTGCTCGTTTGTTTTAGGGGTGAAGGATCGCACGAATTTTGCGAAGTTGTTGAGTTTTGAATTTATGGGTAGTAAAAATGGAATTTATTTTTTATGTGCCGCTTTTCCTGACCACAATCTGAAGCTGGATGTTGTTTTGCCAAAGTGAAAAGTAAACGATGTGTTATTTATCTGCACGTGTATCCAAAAAGGTTTGGTTTTTGACTAATTATGAATTAATTCATGTGGAAATTGACCGAGTTTAAGCTCACGTATTTTTTAATTCAAGCTTTGCAATTTGGACGTTTGCAATGCAAGTTAAATTGTATGTTGGATTAGCAAATAGTGCTTTCCAACACAGAAAACTAATAACTTTTCAGTGAAGCTGCTGACTCGGCTCGCTTTTCTCTATGCCAGGTCAATATTCAAACGACTTTTAAAACTGCGGTGCGCTTTCATTGGTACTGTAACTAACTCTGGCGTTTTGCCTATTGTAGTAACGGGAACATAAAGCAAAGTAATGATGTCATACATTCTCATTATACTAGTATGTATTACATTTAACAGATATCTTGTACCAAGTTTGTTTTTCTTTAATTTCATGGGCGTCTTTTGTTAAACATTTTGACATTGAAATTGTCCACTTTCATTTCTGTAATATCATTCATAGTTGATGAAATCACCACGTTTCCCATACATTTGATGAATTTGAATAGTTATAAAATAACAATAAAGTAGCTATCTAATCTATAAGAAAAGCATTCTATACTCGATACCAAAAAGTGCACTCTCGGTGTAAAAAAACAACGTCAAATGTCTTTGAGTAAACCGTTGATTAACATACGTCGTGACAGAAGAAAAGTGGTACACCAGTGTCTGTAACTGTCAAAGCGTCAACAGTATAGACATTTATGTCTGACATTTGTGGCGCAGTGTCTGTCGTTTTAACTTATGACACAATTAGCTTGTTACTCATGTTTACCTGATATCCATAGCAGATACACCACTAATTAAGCGATATGTAGTATATTTGCCTTTTTTGACAGTTAATGGAATCCCACATTTCTCCATTTAAGTGGAATAGACAAAGATAAATGTGTGAGTGAAATAGAAAAAGTTATAAATAGGTCTAGGATTCAGGGACGATTTCTTTTGTTTTTCAACAAAAGAAGTATCGTACTATCTATCTTTTGTTTTCAGGTTTCTTTCACATAACAGATAACACTACTTCAATTTAAAGCTATTTGTACCATGTAATCAAGCGAAAAGTAAATTGTGAACTAGAACGTACTTGATTATACAGAATTTCAGTTCCAGCAAAAACATATTTTAAAGGGATCATAGTATTTATATATATGAGTAATGTAAGCATCCCTAAAGTCGTTCATAAGTAAAATTGGAAATAGAATTCGAGTAATAATTTATAACTTAAGTAGAAAAGGAATATTTTGAAACGAATGTTGGAAAAATGAAATTAAGGTTTCTTTCTCAGGATATATTATTTAATTTACTAATTTATCATTCAACTTGGTTAAGCTACAATAATATTATAGCTTGACAAGTTGCAATAAAATATATATTAGAGCTAAGATTTATGGGTTTTTCAACAGTCGCAAGAAACAACGTTATCGTGATTCCCATACAACAAAGATAAAGCGAGAGTAACCGAGAAAGACAAAGACTAATTTCATTAAGATTTTGAGAACAAACAAAACCTTCTTCAAAACCAGCTTAGGGAACCAAGGAGTTTATAATCTGCATCCGAGACCAAGTGTGAACTGTCTCGTCGAAGGTGTAATTAACTAAACTCGTCCAGTAGTTGTCGACCAAAATTGATCGTGAGTGAAACGGAACAACCACTGCTAAGCTCCTTTAGAATACCAAGTTCGTTAGCAAACAGTTAGGTACACTTCCAAAGGATTTTGGGATCGCACTCGATCACTTACATATGTTTGAAATTAATCTTAAACAACTGGTTAACTTATTATAGATGAATTTTGCTTCTTGTAGTTTCTTTCTCGTGACGAGGGGTCTACAAAAATTGGCAGCTTTTAATGGCCTTCAGAGCTCTGTATACCATTTTTTTTTGTCACGATCATATCTGTCTGTCAGTCATCAGTTAAACTTACTGGTGGTTAAACTGTATAATGAATGCACATACAAGTTTCAACCTTTATAATATATTGAAATTATGGCAGCCTCTGGGTATTTAGCTATAACACTGGCCTGACTGAATGTCATCCGAATCTTGTTCACACACACTCATAGTGCAGCTAGCAGTCTAGCTTGTATCTATAGGTATCACCAAAATCTACTGAATATTATATCAGTGGATTCTAACATCGTTCCAAATTCAAACAATTTGTAGGTGTGAATCTCTCAGGTACAGTCGAAACAGGTGAATTTGCTTTCAAATTGTGGGCAAAGCCTTCAGTGGAGATCAAATTGAACCCTGCAGAACACACTTGTACCAAAATACCACTGAGAAAGAAAAGATAGCAGAGATGCCATAAGAAAGGTAGGTGAGGTGCAATCTTGTAGGTCACGGTAACGCAGGGTATGCTATGCTTGGTCAGTTACTAGAATTAAGGAGGTGTTCGGTTTCCTCGTTAAAGTTTGGTCTTGATTGATTGGTGATTTTATTTTGAAAGTAGGTAATAAGTAGTAGTGGGAGGGTTCCATAAAAGCCGTGTTCCTCGTTCCCTGAACACCCGCATTTTAGCGCGCTACTTTCTTAGGAGATTTTGTATTATGACATCTCTGCTAGTCATTTGTTCTCCATGCAAAGTACTCATAACGAAATCTTGATCACAGAACGCAAGCGTTTAAACCAATGTTAGCTAGATTCCTCCTATGTAAGTTCCTTTGGAAATTGAAGACACGATGTGGCGACGTTCTCAGAATTTGCAGGTTTCAGTACGTTTATATTACAACAGATACAAACGAAGATTTTCCAGTGGGTTTGATGTAAATTGAATTATTGTTTGATTTCCTTTGAGTGTCGGTTTGTTTGTTTAGAGAATTAATGCCTGCAAATATTCGAGTAATTTAATAAATTATTTTACTTGTGTCAAGTAGATATGCTTTAGGCGATGTTTAATAATACCTTTGATCAAGACTCTAAGTTTCTAGAATTGAGTGTTTTCCGAACACCCTGTTGTTTGTTTTATACAGGTAAATATGTTCCTTTGTAAGCAAAGACTATAAAACCACATTTACTTTATGTTTGTAAGGCATTGTTTTCATTATCTATAGACAATACCTTTGTGTTTGTTTTCAAGAAACCTGTCAAATAAAACGTCTTATTGAAATATTTTCATAAAAGAAATAGATATCAATATGTCTATTCTCTTCATTTCGAGCAGCATTAAAAAAATCTGTAGAAAATTACTTATTAAATTAAAACCTTATTTATATGGAAAACCCTATAACGTTATCAAAGAAACAACTTTATTTGTAATCTATGGACAAGCTTTTCTTATCTGTAATATTTCCCGCCCCTACATAAGTCATAGACTACAATAGTTTCGTCTTCCCAGACACGGTACCCTAAAAAGGAACGTAAATTACGTTTTATTGTGCCCGGGAAGTAGGGTTAGGTTATATTTTTTTTTCAAGTGTAATCTTTTTATGGCTCCGATGATGTCTTTATGCAGCCTCTGGTTTGAATATTTCATTCTACGCAGATGGATTATTTTGGTTGTGTTTACTTATGTCATGTGCTATAGAGTATGAGCGAGAGGTAAATACAGCTGTCGCGATTTCTAATCCCATTCTTTATCGGCACGGGTTGTACTTGTATATGAGAATAAAACGAATTAATCTACAGCGTTTCAGTTATTTCAGCTCAAAGTATATTCACATGTACATATTAATTTATTTTAATTTTCTAATGATAATTCAAGCGTAGTTTGCATGACTGAAAAAACTTATCTATTGCGTACATGAGAAGCTGTCATTTAATAAAACTTTGCAAATACCTACTCTCTTTTGCAAAACAAAAGTAAATCTTTTGAGTACTTAGGTACTTGACAACACAACAAGAATTGTAACGCGAGGCACGATTTTTGATTATCAATGATTACTTATTAGAATTACAAAGAAGTTACAAGTAACGAGAAACAAACCACAATTGGTACTAATGCGACTTTAATTTCGGTAATTACATTGTGAGAATTGAAGACAAGAATTCTGTTCAGGCCTAAAGATTTGATATTCAAAACTTATTTAAAACTAGCTGTTGCCCGCAACTTCGTCTGCGTGGGCAATATAGAATCGTCGAAATACTACTTATCCCGTAGGTGCATTCTTTCACGTGACAGTATAATTAGGATTAGCACTTAGCAGTCGCATAGATTCAATGATCAAGGTTGTGTTGTGGATGTGACCATTTATCTAAACAAAAGAAGTAAAGTTTGTGACGTTGTGAATATCTCTGGATCTAGTCAGCCAATTTATAAAATTATTACGTATAGTGCGTAAGTAATTTTCACAGGAAACAGCTATAATCTATGTCTATATGCTTTGAGTCTGACAAAGCTGTCATTTGTACATTTTCTGCAGCTGCTGTGACTAATCAGAAAGTCTGTCAGTCTTACCATGGATAATGTCTTGTAATGTGACTGGATTGAAGAGATCAGATAGGTAGTCGCTCCAAGCAAAATATTGGTACTCGAACAGATTCGGCGACTGGAAGCCAACACCAACATAGTTGGGGAATAGCTAGATGGATGATGAAATGAGTCATCATCATCAGCAGGCGCATAGGGTAGGATAGTTTCACTTACTCACTATGGTAAGGCTGACCCCACATTAGGCGTGCGCGATCCTCGGGCGTGTGAGTAGCGCGGGCGTCGCGAGCGCGCTGCGTGAACATCGCGTTTTGCTGCCCTGCGGCATGTGTGAAGAGTGCAAGCGACGCGCTCGAGGCGAGCACGCGGCGCTCGAGTTGCGTTCTTACCCCTTCGCCCGCTATCCCCGCCGCACGCTAAACGCCTTAGCAGTTAAACGTCAAGGAGAGCGGCGCGTGCGCGCCGCGAGCGCGCTACAAATGCCGCAGGGCAGCAAAACGCGACGCTCACGCAACGCGCTCGCGCCCGAGGATCGCGCACGCCTAATGTGGTGGCCTGAGCCGGGACTCCACCGAAATGTTTGCATTAGTTCACGAATAGGCAAAATGTACGTATCTGAGAGAGTCCACTTCATGTGTTCGTACTTGAAACCTGCAGTTTTGCCAAGATTTTCAAAATGTACGCTCGCAATTTGCCATTTCTTGGTGGAGCCAGCAAATCAAAAGAAACATAAGTGTTGTATACTGTGCGTCACTACCGCACACTGGGAAAATTTCGCTCTTGCGGAGGACGTTTATATACCATATTTTGTGTCACACGTAAACAGGACGACAGTAAGTATCCACCGAAACACTTTCAAAGATCTGATGAACGAACAAATCAGACCTGACTTGGTCACCTGGGGCCAATCAGAGCTCTATGAAGCGATAATACGCTTTGGCTCCTACTGTTATTGTGGTTTCTGAAAATTTATTCACCTCATTCAACGATGAATGTAATTCTGATGGTACTATTAAGAACACTTGCTTAGCGCAGAAGCTGACGTTGGCAGGTCAACTCTTTTGACTTCTCGAATAGGATACCATTGGTTTTTGTGCAATGCACACCTGCAATGCATTCTGGATTAGGATAGGATATAGGTGGATAGGATTTGCAACAGAGAACAATTCTGTCTTTGTAATTGAATGATATCAAACGTAGTTTTATATCGGAAGATCGGATGTTGAAAGTAAGCATGTCTCTGGTATGCGACGCGTATTTTGTACGTTTTCAGACGCGATAAGGCAGCTCCCATTACTTATCTGCACTTTGTATCTGGGCTGGTTTTTAAAGCTACAGAAGCCTACATTATCTCACGGTTAGCAGCGCTTGCGAGAGATAGATCCTGATTTCTTCTAGGATTAAGTTTTCATATTTTGCATCAGAAAAAATAATACTACTCACTCAAAGTAATTTGTTTAAGGCCACCACATTAGTGGAAGATAAGCTAAACTATGTTTATGAAAAAATCCTGATATGAACTCCATCTGTAACTTTGAATTATAATTAATTGTTCCAAAGTCATCATTTTTGACATAATGTTCAAAAAATAATTTAGATGGCACCGTTTTAAATTTGGCTGAGATCTATTAATTTTCCTTTCATCAAGGTAATAATTATAGTTGGATTTTGATGTGGCACGGCAAACTGACAAACACTATTGAAATGTCTATCGAAAAATTACACTACGTGTTAAAATATGGTGAATTACGGAAAATACACAACTCCATCTATTGAAATAATAGTATATAAAGAATGTAAATGGTAATTCATTGTTATTTACCACCTCGCTTCTTGATGTATTTTATTTACCACAGATGGAGCTACTTTAACCTGTACTGTTTTGTCAAACAGATTGCGTGTCGTAATATTTTACATCTTGAATTCACTAAATTAATCATATCTTTTGATATAGTGAACCGATTTCGATGAAACAAAGCCTAAGTAATACCCCAAGTTACGTAGAACTTTTGTATATAAGCATTGTCTGCATTAAATTCGTAGATTTTACGTGAATCCCGAACAAACAATCACTTTCTACAGATTTATTATATGTATAGATTATGGCCCTAAGAAGAAAATATCAAGTAGGTCTCCTTATTTGAGCATTTCAGCTCAAGACGACCTCGATGTAAGATTGCTAGATACAAGTAGAAGCGACTGAAGTGTTCAAGTATTGGAAAATAACTGAGCTTTAGAATACCAGGTAGTCTTTTATTTTAGACGTAAAGATTTTGAAGTAGAAAAAGTCGAACAAAAATAACCATGCAGCTGTAGAGTAAAAAGCATAGCATCTCTAAAATAAAAACTGTGAATTAAAAAGCAGAATAAACTGTGTTGCAAAAATAAACGGCAACTCCATTTATTTCACTTAACCCGTTTTCCAAACGATATACCTAAAAGAACAGGATTACCTGCAAACCAAGGAACACTAGAATCACAATCTAAAATTTTCCAGAACAAAGAACAACTGGTAAGTACACAAATACCGTGAGAGTTTTCTGCCCCACAGAGCTTAAGTTAATGTTTTCGGCTTCTAAAATAACAACAGTGAATAACCCGGGGATAAGTTGCAGCATCCATTATCACACCACTCGGTAACCTTTTCACTTGAACTGATGCGGGAAAACATCCCGCTTTCAACATGGCACGGCTAAAACGTTCTATATTTTTAATATCGTTCATAGAATAGAACATTTTCTGTTAGCCAGTATAAAGTTTTCGATGTGAAAAAAAGTGTCTGAAGGATCCTGAGTATCGCACTTTTTTTAGTCTTTACCAATTTCAGTTCCAGTTCAATTTTATAAAAAAAAGAGTTATTTGGGTAACTCAGTTAATACTGAAGACCAATTCCTAACCGATATATATCGTGTTTCACTAAACTACACTACTAAATCTTCAAAACTACACAACCGATTTTCTAACGTTTTTTTTAATAGATAGAGGAATTAGGGAAGTTTATATGTGAAATAAAATATGTACAATAAATAGACGGAAAATACTGTTATCCCGTGCGAAGCCAGAGCGGGTCGCTAGTATATAATAAACGCTTCACCTAATAGACAGCATCAAAATGAGTTTCAGTTTAAAATAAAAAACATAATTTTAATTACTCTTATGTATATTTTCATTAACTTTTATAATGAGCGAAGTGGATCATGACAACGAAACGTGTAAAATAAAACCACTGCGGACTTTTTGTTTGTTAAGTAAAGACAAAGTTTCAAAGACTTTTTGTCCAAGACTTTAATGATAATGTAGGCCGGCGGCGTTGTTAATTTTTACTGTAACTCAATAATATTATTATCAAGCGGTTTCATCTAAAATTATCTCACCATGAAATTCGTTAGTCCAGCTAATTACTTATTCAACATTTTCAATTAAAATGTCAGATTCTACCTTATTCCCAATTCGCGAGTTTCTTCATTAGTATGGTAATCTAATTGTTATAGTATTCCGGCTTTAGAGGGTTTTTAAAGTACCTACTTTATTTTGTTGTTGATTGCTTTTGAATAGAATATAAGAAATGTAGGCTGACCTGCCTACTTTTGTACTGAAAATTCGTAAAGGAGTTCATACTTGTAGCTTTCAGTTCTCAAAATGTCCAGACAGTAAAAACATCTAACAATCGAAAATAATAATCGATTGATTAGAAATCAGTCAACAATAAATCATTATTTTTCAGCTGAGCCTAAATAGGTGCAATAAAATCACAGCAAACATCGTGCTAGCCACTATTATTACATCATTGCTGAAACCCTAATAAATGTATAATTAGATATAACGCTTAAACTCCAACACACTAGCCTAACAATGTCAATATGAATTGATTCGAATGGACAGCTGTGGTTTTGGTAATTACCGTCGCTCATCCGGCAAACCTGAATAATAGACTAACTTTCCAATGCAATGAATTTAACCTTACCTAAATGGGACAGGTCAAATGGTTATAATATAAGTAGGTAATCCAAAAAAATAGTAGTTAATAACTTGTTACTTATTGAGTACTTACAATCATCACAGTATGTTTGGTTTGCTGAACGCCCTAATCTTTTTGAGATTTCTGAAAAATATGGCAGTCTTAGATAGTAGCCCAATTATAGAGGAAGGCTAAAGGCTTAGCTATTAATTATAAGTGTACGCTAATTTGTTTCCACAGCACGCAGGTGAGAAAAACCCTATATTAAAGCTTTCAAGACCCGTTTCAAAATAGGTAGCAAAAAAATTCTAGTGTGGTTACCTAAAATCCCAGTTTCACATTTGCTCAAAAAATTCCATTATTATTAAAATGATGCTAAAAATAGCTTTGTTGTCGGATTTCCGACGGCGTGCTAGTTTAATACACCATGTATATGATATGCGAGCGGTATAGTGACACCTCATTAGTGTCTCGTGGTTTATTCCGGGGAGATAAAGCTTTGCTCTTTGATTGAAGCCAACGTAAAATTACTGATGTTTGTTATAATGTACGTAGATATCGTTAGAACGGTTTTAGAATCAGGTTTATTTTTTGTGAAACCTTTCATGTAAAAATTGGAATGTCTATGTGTATTAAAATTGAAAATCAATCAAAAAGTTATCGATTTTAAGTATGAGAATATTTTTCTGTAATTTTATTTTATTGAAGTTCTCTGTATCATCCAATAAATAAATGTTTTATGTGGAGCCTGAAACAAAGTAGGTACATAAATCTTGGCAAGCCACAGAGGAAGTTAACGTCAGACTACAAGCCAGACACTACACAAAAAAACACATTACCAGATCCAAACATGTTTCGTTTCAAAAATAGAATAGTAGTTCAACCACCAATTAACTCATTACAACTCTAACAACAAACAACGTATTTCACCAGCAAGATCAGAATGGAAATGATCCGCAAAACTTCTTAATTAAATACGAGTTGAAAACACGTCGCGAATACCAAAGCTTCTTCAATTTAAACCGGGTTTAGGCACGCCTACACGGTTCTAAACTAAGAACGTCTTCAGGCTTAGTCTTAGTCTTGGCTCTTCAAAGTGACGTGTAGCTGCTCTCGCTTTGATTTTATTTAGTACAGGTAGCTGTCACCCGTGAACTACGGTGAAGTTTTAGAAAAATGAGGCCGGTAGCGCATAGTTTTCTAACTACGATTTGAAACAATTGAAAGTGATAATGTTTTGATGTTTTGCAGCTTTATTAAGTGCTTATCAGAGCAGTTTTATCACGTGATCAGGCTTTGTTATTTGAGCTTTTTTATCTGGAAATACGCACAACTTTTTATGTAAAAGCGTATATCCGATTGTCATCGTCAAGTTTTTATAGTATAATCATTCTAGCAATGTTTGCATGAAAACTATTGCAATAAAATCATTTAATATGAAAATATTCTATAATCACTAGGTATAAGAGAATAAGGACTCATGAAAACATGCTGATCTTTGCTTCTAAAGCAAACAGTTACGCGAGTTTTACAGCAAAAACCTTAACATAAAATAAAGTCAAGAGGTTTATTTCTGTGCAGAAAATACAAAAAAAAATCGTCTGCGATAAAATCTCCTTCGATACTAATTCCATTTAGTAATCTCGGTAAACACATTATGGATACATTTATATTTCTTTTTTATTTCTTAGGTACCTATTCTTTATTTTATCGTATCTGCCTTCAAGTGAGGCTAATCTTTGTCTTTTAAGTTGTATAACCGACCATGTTTTCTAACTATAATGAACATACAGGTAGACGGCACAAGCACCATTCATACATTTTTCAAACATAACTTTGACAACACATTCTTTCTGAAAACTTAAAAACTTTATAATCACATACCTTACCCTGTTTTATTCCAGACGCATTAAATAACAAATTTAATTCGACTTCTTTTAACTCCCAAACAAATTGTTTTATTCATACAGGGAGTTATAAAGTCATTTATTCAGAAAGTTTGATACAAAACAGATTATAAAAAATCCGGGAGGAACTTTAAGCCATTTGCAATTTTTCACAAAGAGAAAAGAGAATGGGCTAATATTTATGGGACTTGGTTTAAATCCCACAACTAACGAAATCTGTGGACCTAATAATAGGAGGTATATAAAGAGTTGCTGAGATAATCATAAAAAAGGTTTTCAATACCGTATACCTAAGTACCGAAATAAAAATTACTTTATTCTGATTTTTATTATTGAATTACCTCTTCATACTCAATCCCTATTTTTGGTAGTTTGGACGGGTGAATAGGTAACCTAAAATATTAGAGGTGGACACTTGGGAAAGATTCCCTCATTTCACTATTTTTATTATGAACAAATTCAACACAAAATGCCGTTAATTTACAAAACACAATTTAATTAATACAAATGTCGCCATAGCATGAAAATTTCATAATTCCCAAAGTTATTAGGCCTCGTTCAAGTCACGTCTTTGCATCCCTTTGTGACAGATACATCCCTACTGATGGCGTTAAGGTGTGCCTACACTTACCCGCTTTTAATTAAGCCCCTAAGTGTACACAGTCATAATATATTATAGTAATAATGAGTAAAATCCTCTGGTTTACTCTTACTTAAGAATTAAATGAACGCACTTTAGAGGATGTAAATCGTGGATAAATACCGTTTGGGTTAGCAGGCTGTTAATCTTGCTTAGTGGGAGCTACTGATTTCGGAGATTATTTTAACAGTTGCAATGTAATCTGCTGTGTGAATATTTCGAAAGTTTGGATCACATACATAGTTATAATTAAGTCACGATCGTTTGAGCTCCTCTGTACCTCAATAATTATAACCTCCATGGTAGGACACAATATGTCATTAAGCGCGGAAATGGTCTCGCTTTAATGATGAAGCTATTCAAAGATTAAATAAGCTACAAAAGTTAAAATCAAAACAACACAAATAAACACCATAACAGAGAAAATAAAATTTTAAAGCAAGGGAATAATTAAACTACAATATTTAAAACCAATTGCCGAAGTTTGTCCACTTTGACCGAAACATTTAGTGTTTAAGAAGTTTAGCCGGCTATTCCCAGGCGGCTGGAATTAGCTCGCCAGCGCTGCATACAAACTGAATGAAATATACAGGAGCAACTTTGTACTCGTTTATTTGAAATTTAATGGAATACAGCACTTTGACTACAAAAGAGTTCGATATAGTTGATATTCTTTATGCTTTTTTTCTATAACAGTTTTTACTCTCAATACTTTTACTTCGTTGCAGCGCCAGTGTTTGTGCTTTTTTTGAGTCTGTTTATGGAAAGGGTTAACAATGCTTTTTGGGTTATCATCTTAAGTAACGGAATCATCTATTCAAGCAAAAAGTATCTTGACCAATGATATTATCTATTTGAAAACAAAAACACATCGTACACTTAATTTATTTATCAGAGTAAGTTCTAAACTATATTATGTTAAGTTAATCTTTTTTTCTGACGAAAAAGTAGTTAATATTTTATTAATAAATTTAACTTTGGAAAAGCACACTAAGAAACTAAAACAACTACAAATTGACCATATTATTTTTTCCTGCATACAAATTATTTTAAAACACTAACAGATTGAAACTTATCGATGCTGATACGTTAAATATTCAGGAACAAAACTGTTGTGGTTGGGTCGGACCGTGATTTTAACGGCTTATTTCGGATTGTTCACCATTAGTAGGGTCCCTTAATGGAGGAGCCCATGTAATACTACCTTTTACAAGACACCCATATTATGTGCCAGTATTTTTATTTTCAATTACATTTTTTTTGCAATTATATCTATTTTAATTCGTAACTTAAACTCATACTGTACATTATATTAAAATATTATTTTATGGCCGTTTGGGTAAACTTGGGTGATAGTGATGAAGACCTATTTTTTTCTATTATATTTATTAGTTTTAAGTTTCTTTTTCAATTTTGCATAGATACCTTCTAAATTTGTAAAGGTTTTTCTTTGAGCTCCGTTTATTGGATTGTACGTTGAATGGTCTTTTATTACTTGGTACATATCACTTATTATTTTTCCCAGTATGTTTCCACAGTATCAAAGGATTTTCCTTTACTCTTTATTTATCCTTGTGAAGAAGGAGATCAGGCAACTGCCGTCTTATAATGAAATTTATAATATTATGGGGTCCAATACAATATGACTACCTTTATACTTCTTCCTTAATCTCGCCACGTGTAACCGCTAAGAGTGCACATCTTAACCTTGGATCTGTTAATAATATTATTTATAATTTAAACAATGCTGAAGAACAATGAAATAATAATTCCAGGGTACAAACAAAGCCACATTGGTAATATAGAATTCTCAAAGTTCGTGATCAAATTAATTCAAATAAATAGTCTATTCAAAGTCGAAACACAGATAGGCTGCAATAATGAGGTCCTTTAAAACGGTCGACCTTTTGAATATCTCAAATAGCTGGGGAGACGAGAAGGATGCCTTTATACGTGCCGACACTACGTGCCATATTCAATCTAACCCAGCCGTATTTTACTCAATTACGAAATAATTTTACCTTCAATCGACCTATTTTTAGTCGGATTGTGAATAGATTTATTTTGTGTACTTTATGTAACGAATATGTCAGTTGTATCATGTTAAGCCATTCATGTATGAAATCTTGTTAATAGGTTGGTTTGGTAGTCTTCTACATCGCATTAGTATTTTCTTTAATACTAGCCGTTTTCAAGCGGTTTCCCCCGTGTCCCGTGGGAGCTACTGCCCGCACCGGGATAACCTACAGCCTATGTTACTCGCACATAATATAGCTTTCTAATAGTGAAAGAATATTTAAAATCGGTCCAGTAGTTTTTGAGTTTATCCATTACAACCACACAAACAAACAAAAGTTTTCCTCTTTATAATATTAGTATAGATAATAAAGTCGCAAACCTTTCTTAGTGTGTACTATTACTACTTTAGTTCAACAATGGACCCCATAAAAAATTAACAAAACCTCTCTGAAACATAGAGCTAACAGCTTGTGAAATGTTGAATCAATTTGTTATAGCCCTTGTTTCAGTAATAGTACATAATCACATGCATAATAGGAGCCTATAATATTCTGCAATATGTTGCCTAGTGTTCGTTATTATATCTATGTGGCTGCTGATTATATGATAACGATGATGTTAACAGGCGTGAATCAATTCATTCCAATATTGAAATCGTGAAAGCAACTCTGGTTTCTCCCATATTCACGCCAAAACTAAAGAGCCACTTTAAATATTATTGATTCGTTACACAGAAAACATGGTTCCAACTGCTTTTGTGAAGTGTTCAAAACGATTAATTACCTTCTTTCACATTATTTGCAAAACATTTCGTACAAAAAAAGTAGCAGTTGTGCTCGTTAGGATAAAAATAATTATTTAATTACATATTTCCCACAAATAGAAAGATAATATCAAATTTTGAACTTTTTGGTCATAGTACCGAATTAAAGTAATTTGATAATAACTGAGCTACATTTAATTACAAGGGTTACTTGTGTATAAAAGCCACAAACAGCTGAAAATAAACGAAACAACACCTTTGATGTGAACAGATTGTGTTACACGCTTATAAAGTTATTTTCGTATATAATATAACGTCTAAGCGAATGTACTATATGTAATTTGAGTAATTAGGAATATAATTTGTCGTCAGTTAATTGAGTGATGTGTCTAGAAAATTGGCCTTAAAATAAAAAAGAAATCATTAAAAGTAAGCTCAAAATTAACTTTGGCAGGTAAATTTTACATCAGCCCACAAAAATGCTCGCTCTTCACCACTTCCTAAGTGTTTTTGCTGTTATGGAGAAATAATGTAACTGCCTCAAACTATCTACATATATGATTTGAACACCCGGTTTAATACAAAAATAATATAGTTAAATTAAATATCCATGTTGGCACACACATTCTACCTGTTATACTTTGTCTTTTTCATAAAATTAATGCAACCTTTTTCAGTGACGAAATCCTTCAATAAAGATTGTGTAGATTCAAGCCTTCTAATGACATTCTATTATTCTACCGCTTCCAATGTATATTTATGAACATGTCCCTTTACAATATTATCGTATTCTAGATTTATATCACTTTATATTAATCCATTCTACATATTTCGGTGCCTGGAATGAGCTAGAGTTTGATTTAACATTTCATATGGAGCAATAACTTATTTGAATATTTCTCTCGCACATTATACTTGCGAGAGATGGTCTGGATGGCGTATAATACACATTCATGGGCCTACTGTTCTTGAATACAAATATTCAGGATCTTGGTTTTAGATCCGGACTGTTTAGTGCCAGCTTTATTGCTCTGTATTAATATTAGAAACGAATTATGTTTTTTTTTCGCAGTGCCTTGTCTATTTTTTAAACAAAAATAAAAACGTATATGAGATACCGTCACTTAGTAAAAAAAAAAAAATCAGGAGAGGCGTTTGAAAATTCGCCATCACGATTATTATGAAAAATACATAAAGAAAACAAAAATATATGTAAAGAAAATTTTGTGATAATTTAATTACTTACCAGTAACAACACTATCAAATTCAGATACAAATAACACATTATTTTAATTAATCATGGCAGGTAAGACAGATTACAAATAAGCATGACATGAAAAACAAAAGAAAGCCTATTTGACAAAAGTCAATACTATTATTTCACTGATATTTATGTATGGGATCCTTTTACAAGAAGAGGGGAGAGTCGGACAACATGACGCCATGAAATTGTTATCTATCTCTTTTACCCCTTTATTATGAGATTGCAATTTCGGCCGGTATCACTTTGATACTATTACGTTGAAATAAGAGGAGAATAAACGAGAGGGTTGCGGTGTAGAAATACATTATATATTGTTTTACGTCTAAGTTATCGATTGGATTTTTGCTTCTATGTATGAGAACAGTCCTTTAACCTGATATTGGTGAAAATTTAATTTATATTTGAATATTATTAATGTTAAATAAAGGCCTTCTTATTGTTGTAATGATTACTTATTGCACACAAATTAATTCTGACACACGGAAAACAGAGAGTTCATGCACGGCGAGCCAACGCAGTGTTGTGTTCTCTTACAGCCAACCTTAGAGTAATAGAGTGATTCGAAATACATATAATATTCACAATAATTATATCTCAAAAGAATGTAAAATTGATATGGTCAACATATTATGTTAGTCATACGAATCCTCAAAACAATTTCGTATATTGATAATCATGCCAGCAGTGGGCAGTGACTGCCATTTGCAGATCTAAAGCAAGCGATACGTTATGTAATTAAGATAGGAAATCTTTCCATGTAGTTAATGTATGGTACATTAGTGTATGTTTGAACTCATTAGGTACAAGAAACTTTAAATAAAGGCATGTAAAGAGGAAATAATATTAATCTGCTATATTATTTCGAATAACGATAAATTGCTGTCATCGTTTTTTTATAGAAAAAAAAGTCGTGGTGGCCTAGTGGGCAAAGAACCAACCTCTCGAGTATGAGGGCGCGGGTTCGATTCCAGGTCAGGCAAGTACCAATGCAACTTTTCTAAGTTTGTATGTACTTTCTAAGTATATCTTAGACACCAATGACTGTGTTTCGGATGGCACGTTAAACTGTAGGTCCCGGCTGTCACTGAACATCCTTGAAAGTCGTTACGGGTAGTCAGAAGCCAGTAAGTCTGACACCAGTCTAACCAAGGGGTATCGGGTTGCCCGGGTAACTGGGTTGAGGAGGTCAGATAGGCAGTCGCTTCTTGTAAAGCACTGGTACTCAGCTGAATCCGGTTAGACTGGAAGCCGACCCCAACATAGTTTGGGAAAAAGGCTCGGAGGAGGGGGTTTTTTATAGAAATACTACAGCGAAATCATACCTAATTAATGTAGTTTAACCTTCTTCAAATTCATGTAGATAGAACATGTTACGTGTTTGTAATACAAGCAACATTTACTAACATGATGAAGAGATACCGGCTCCAACATATACTATTACCAATTATGAATTCATTTGTTATTTATAACATTACTGTACGGTTTTCTCTAATAGAATATCTAATGAGACCCGTGTCGTGTATAGTTAAGATCACTTTACATATAGGTTTATCTGTTTCATAATATCCTTTGAATATGTTAAAGATATTATCGTCTGA
Source organism: Helicoverpa armigera (assembly GCF_030705265.1). NCBI lineage: Eukaryota > Metazoa > Arthropoda > Insecta > Lepidoptera > Noctuidae > Helicoverpa > Helicoverpa armigera. The sequence goes on from NC_087126.1 coordinate 7,401,724, forward strand.
GTTTCATTAATTAAATCATAATATTAACGTGCAAGGTTGTAAGTCTAGAATAAACAATAATGGTTTGAAAATCGTTTTCTGGGAAAATTCGGAGCTCGTTGTTCGATAATTCTACACATCGTTGAACCTTTGCGGATCGCAGTAGATGCGCTTTTGTTTTATTTTCTGCTCAGAGTTTCGTGTAAATTGGACGAGAGATTATATTAATCGAGTAGAAATTATTTTATAGATGTATAACTGTACAAAGATAATCTTTAACGAAAATTAATTTAATGATTTTCACTACCTAGGTAATTGATCTAATGTTTTTAAAACAGAAACGGAAGATAATATTTTAAAAACTATAACCAGCCAAAATCGTCAATGAATTTTAAGAATAACAGGCCATATAAATTTAAAAATCAATGAGAATGTTTCCGATGCGGATTGCAGTATTGAAACAACCATCTCCACATTTCAAATAGTGAATTTAACAAGCTAGCTAGGAACGAAACCCATATGTGTGGTTTCATTCAAGCTGCAGATGTTTTATGTCCTGAAAATGTTGTGTAGCGGCGAATTTCCCTCGTGTTTTAACCAATACACAGGACACTGTAGACAATAATAGCTCTCAAATGCAATGAAAACTGAAGTTGGTGAATGTATGTCTATACTAATTTCTTACATTAAAAATTGAAGACCCAAAACGTGTAAAATACCGACAGTTAATTTCATTAAAGGGCAATCATTTATTAATTTAAGTTACTAATTAATGGACTGCTTTGTATACTGAAAACTAGATTAAAATAAATATTTTGGGGGGCTCCCATACAAAAAACTAAATTTTTTTGCTCATTTTAAATAATGGTACGGAAACCTTCGTGCGCGAGTTTGACTCGCACTTGGCCGGTTTTTATGTAATGACGTCTTAATATTTTAAGGTCTTAAAAAAAGTGTGGAAACTTTACTTGTTACTTTTTATGGTCTTATTATTTAGTATTTTATTTTTGAAACTAAAACTTGCTTACAATGTCAAAAGTTTTCTTTCTTTAAAGTTTTGTTATATAAAAACTAGCCGTTTTCCCGCGGTTTCACCCGCGTCCCGTGGGAGCTACTGCCCGCACCGAGATAAAATATATCCTATGTTACTCGCAGATAATATAGCTTTCTAATGGTGAAAGAATATTTAAAATCGGTTCAGTAGTTTTTGAGTTTATCCATTACAACCAAACAAACAAAGTTTTCCTCTTTATAATATTAAGTATAGATAGATGAGCATGCAACATTTTATCTTTTTACCAAATAAGACGATCTACATGAACATTAAAATATCGTAGAATTACCTTATGAGCGTGTATATAACAAGATGTATTATTTTAAATTAGAATGAAGAAAAAAAAACAGAACATAATAAAATCTTACAATGTTATTTCTCCGACAAACCTTAACTTGACCTCAGATCCAGACCAAAACAAAAACTATTTATGATTAAAAAAGAACTTTAAAACCAGATAATAAAATATAAAACCGTACCTATTATTTGCTCGCTTAAGTACCGAAACGCTAGGAAAATAAAATTAAACGGTGGACGGCAAATGACCCGTGAATCTGATTTCCTTTTAGTGGATAGTGGCCGCATAAAAGTAAATGTCATGTTTTTCAATAGTTTTAATGTAAACCCTTTCCCTTATATTCTACAAAGAATGTAAAAGTTGTGGTGGCCTAGTGGATAAAGCACCAATCTCTCGCGTATGAGTGTGTTGGTTTGATTCCAGGTTAGACACTCCCCCACACTGCTGACTCAGAGCGGTAGGGGTCATTTGATAAAAAGGGCCAGTCAAGTTGCACCAATGCAATTTTACAAAATTTGTATGTACTTTCCTATTTGTATATCTTGGACACCAATGACTGATCAAAAGTGAAGGAATACATCTCGAGGAAACCTGGACTATCAAGTCTGATATCACTAACTCGCATTGAGCAAACGTGGTGATCAATGCTCAATTCTTCTCCGTGGAGGCCTGTGCCCAGCAGTGGGATGATAAAAAGGCTGCAATGACGTTGTAAAACATATATTAAGAAAATGATTTGTAATGAATAAACATTATTTAAGGTTTAACTTCAGTTATATATTTAATAAAAGAATTACAAAATTATTTTTATAGAACCTAAAATGTGCAAGCCCGGTGACAGAGAGAGAGAGATGTTGCCAGTAAAAATAAAATATTTAAATGTATACCATATCTCAACACGCCTCCTTACATTTATATTTTTATTTTCATACATATTTTAAAACCTTTAGACTTTAAATAATAATTTACTTTAACAAATACCTACTAGGCAACATTTATTACAGTTATCCTTTTACACACACATACTATGTATCTGTTTATCTCACCTCACATTACTTTAGTTTAACTCACATAATATTTAATAATACCTAGCTTGCACACTCTTTCTTTACATAACAGTACTTACTTTTTATCTTAAACACTTACAAACAAAATTTAAAAATAAACTTAAAAACTTTACTTAAAAATTTATAAACTTATCTTTCTTATGTATTTAGGTTTTACAGTAAATCAACATTTTATTCTAATTTCAACATTTCTCTAAACTTAAGAAATTTTAATTTTCCCAAAGATTTAGTAAGTATATCTGCAACATTTGAATTTGAGTCAATCTTTACAATTTCAATAACTTTATTTTTATAATTTTCATGAACATAATGATATTGTACTTCTATGTGTTTAGAGTTTTTAGTAAAATTACCATATTTGGCTATAGACAGTGCTCCTGAGTTATCTTCATAAATTCTAATAGGCTTACAAATTTTAATGAACATATCACTAATTAAATTTTTTAAGAAATTTATCTCAGTTACAGCATCAGATAATGCAACATATTCTGCAAAGGTAGATGACTTGGTTACACAACTTTGTTTCCTAGACTTCCAATAAATTGGGTTTCCAAACAATTCAATGACAAAACCTGTTGTTGACTTCCTATCCGTGATATCTCCTGCCCAATCGGCATCAACATAACAATTTACAATATTATCAATTTTAAGACTTTGTCGGTAAGTTAATTTTAAATCTTTTGTTAGATACAAATACTTTAAAACTCTTAATGCATATTTAAAATGTGTTTCATCATAACAATTTTGGAATCTACTTAAATAGTTTACACTATAAGATATGTCAGGCCTAGTACCATGACTGATATACAAGAGTGCACCTATCAAGTTTCTGTATTTAACATCCTCATTTACATCAGATTTGTTTAGTTTTAAATTGAGTTCCATTGGAGTTTTGTACAATTTCGAATTTTTTATGTTATATTTTTCTGCTAAAGAATCTATGTAATTTTTCTGACATAAAGTTAAGACATTTATAGAATCATTATAATCATACTCAATATTGATTCCAATATAGCTTTTCACTCTATTTAAATCTTTCATTTTAAATTTATTATGCAGCTGTTTCTTAATATCTTTTATAATGTTAACATCTCTACAACAAATTAATAAGTCATCGACAAACAAAAGTATATAAACTGTTACATTGTTTTCTCTTTTTACATACAGACAATAATCATGCTTGCTTCTATAAAAACCAAGATTTTTAATAAAATCATTAAAACATTCATACCAAGCTCTTGGACTTTCTTTTAAACCATACAAAGCTTTATTTAACTTATAAACTTTATTAGAACCATCATTATAACCTTGTGGCTGCTTTACATAAACTTCTGATATTACACTACCATTTAAAAAGGCTGTTTCCACATCCATTTGATGAATGTGTAAACTATACTGACAAGAATAAGATAATAACAATTTTAATGTTTGCATTTTGGCAACAGGTGAATATGTATCATCAATATTATCCTTTTGTTGAAAACCTCTAACTACTAAGCGAGCTTTATAAATGTTACCTGGTTTCTCTTGTACACCCACTTCACATCTAGAATTTCCTTGTCCTCTGGTCTACTCACTAATGTCCATGTATTGTTTTTAATAAGGCTGCTCATCTCACGGTCCATTGCATCTTTCCATTGATTGGTCTCATCACTTTGTATCGCCTCCTGAAATGTACCTGGAATCATAGCATCACAAAAATTTGCACAAATACAGTAATATCCAAATTCTTCATCAAATCTGACTGGACGTTTGATGTGTCTCTTTGTTCTTCCTTGTCTATTATCATAATTGTCATCGTCATTCTGTAGATATCATCATCACTTGCATCTATTGTTTGAGTCTCTTCCGGTAAGTTATTTTCTATTATTTCCTTTACTACTTCTTGTTTTTCTTCTTCTGAATCCGTATCTTCACTGTTGTCTATAAACTTTACATCTTCTTCTATAATATCAACATGTCTGGCAACTATTATTCTATTATTTATCAATACTTTATAACCAACTTCAACATATCCAAGTAGTATTCCTAATTCTGCCTTTTTATCCCACTTTGATCTTCTCTTTTCTTCTGGTATTCTGACATAAACTCTGCTTCCATATAATTTCAATTCTTTGATTGATGGTTTCTTATTGAAGAATATCTCATAGGGTGTTTTCCTTACTACAGTATTTGCCAAACTCCTATTCTTCAGATAAGCTGCTGCTTTAATAACTTCTGGCCAATAGCATCTATTTACTCTTGCTTCTGCTAGTAAACATCTAGCCATATCCATTATAGTCCTGTTATATCTCTCCGCAGTTCCATTCAACTCGTGTACATATGCTGGGCATGTCTTTATTAATATTCCTTTTCTCTTGCAAAACTATACATTTTACTGTTCATATATTCTTTACCGTTATCACATCTTAATTCTTTTATCATTTTTCCAGTTAAGTTTTGAACTACATTTACATATTCTATAAAGCAATCTGCGACTTGATCTTTTGACTTGATACAATAAACTTTTGCCAATTTGCTGTAGTCGTCTATGAAGGTCACAAAGTATTTTTCACCACCATATCCTGTTGTATTATGTGGCCCATTTACATCTGTATGAATAATTTCTAATATATCTTCAGCTCTTCTTCTATTATTATTAAATGGTAAGTTGTGCATTTTGTTTTCAATACATGTAGCACACTTCATATACTCTAATTCTATTTCTTTAGGTATTCCTTCAAGTAACTGATCTTTACACATAATATCCAAATATTTAAAGTTGACATGTCCAAGTGTACGATGTAATTTTTCCTTCACTGTCAATGTACTCTTACTCACATTAGCTTGTATTTTACTATATTCAACATAACTGATCACTTTGTATAAACTTTCTTCCTTTTTTGCTATTGCCATTACTTTGCCATAAGAATCATAAATTTTTGCCCAATGTCCTTTTGATACTACTGTGTTACTCTTATCTGTGATCCTTGCATAACTCAATAAGTTTGCCTTCATTTCTCTCACGTAGAATACATTTCTTACTGTCACATATGTTCTTGAACCATACACAAGAAAATATAGCTTAATGTCACCAACCTTTGTAGCTTCTAGTATTCTGCCATCACCAACTTTGACTTTAACTGGATTCTTCAATATAACTGACTTTTCAAAGTACTCATCACTATTTATAATGTGATCTGTGCATCCACTGTCCAGTAACCATGTTATCTGATACTTATTCGGCTTATTTTCACTTACACTTGAGGTCATATGATTTTGAATAACTGAAGTATGGAAATTACTTTGTTCACTCTGTGTATTTGATGCACTATAATTTCTCCCTCGACCACGATTAAATCCACGACCACGATTGAATCCTCGACCACAAGCACGATATGTAGACTGACCTCTTCCTCTTATATTTTGTCCTCTATTGTACCAGCAATTTTTCTTTATATGACCTGGTTTTCCACACACAAAGCACAGATTTGAGTTAGGGGCCGCCTTAGTTTCCGCTTTAAAAGCATTTGATTTGTCTGGAACTTCTGTCTTTTCTTGTGGTGTTTGTGCCAAATATTTTATTTTTATTTTGTTCATTAAGTAATCCACAGTTCTTTCTTCTTTTGGCAGGACATCTAATAGGTCGCCTATATGGCTATATTCATTTGGCAATGCTCTAAGCATGTAATTTAATTTCACTTTCCGATATTTTGCACCAGCCTGTTTAAGCTCATTGACAGACTTTTCAAACTCATCGAAGAAGGAATCTAAGTCAGTGTAGTTTTTTAGTTTCAAATTTTCAAGCTTATTTCTATAAACGATTTGTAGTGATGTCGAGCCCTTTAAATACATCGAGTCAAATTTTGTAATGATATCGTATGCCGTTTCACATTCAGAAATGTATTCTAATTGTTTATTTGTAATGGCCCCATAGATATAATTCGTGGCTTGCACATCCTTTTCCATCCATTTGTCTTTGTCATCTGTACTTCGGAGTTTTCGCATTATAACCTCTTGGCACTTTTTATACTGTAAATACTTCGTTAATCTGATCTTCCAATTGGCGTATTCTTTACCATCGAATATCGGTATCATTATTTGATTTGAGGCATGCTCCATTTTGATTTGGTTTCACACTTCACGTTGTACGGAACTTTTCTTAATCTGACGAAACTTTTGTAATCTTTTTGTATTTTTTATTAACCACGCTCTGCTACCATATTAAGAAAATGATTTGTAATGAATAAACATTATTTAAGGTTTAACTTCAGTTATATATTTAATAAAAGAATTACAAAATTATTTTTATAGAACCTAAAATGTGCAAGCCCGGTGACAGAGAGAGAGAGATGTTGCCAGTAAAAATAAAATATTTAAATGTATACCATATCTCAACAACATAGCTTCAAATTCCATCATACTTAGTACATATAACCTAAATCGCTCTTAACCAGAAATTTTCAGCGCAGATTGAGAGATGTCATACCCAATTTTGCGTACCAGTAAATTACGTTTCATTCAACGTTTTTAGAGCACTGGTGAGGAGAAATTAAATTGCTTAATATTTGCTTCGGTACATAATTTTGATCTTAAATACTTGAGGACTTTCATGATCTGGTTGAACTTTTTTAAATGCAATTTCAAGAAGTGTTTATGGTTGAAATGTGGTTGATAGTGTTCCTGAAAACTCGTTACAACCTATAGGTGTTAGTGGGTAGTACGAATAGACAGAAATATAATTAGTTATTCTTCATGTAACATCACGGTCAGAATTGTTTTAATCAAAATAATTTCCTCGACCTCCCTTAAAAGCCATGTCCAATTCGGGTTCTAGTGATGACAAAACTTTTTATAAGACGATGTTCCGATCTTAGCAAAATAATCTAACTTCGTACAACTTGCCAACCTAAAAAAACTTTTCAAATTTGATGAGAACCTCTAAATTATTACTGGGCACTTTATTTCTTTTCCGGTTGCGTTGATCTTGAAATTAGATTATTATTGACTATCCGTTTTTTCGCGATTTCGCCCGCGTCCCGTGGGAACTACTGACCGTACTGGGATAAGATATAGCCTATAATATGGTACTCGGGGAAACTGTAGTTCGGGTTCAGTAGTTTCGAAGCCTGTAGAAACCAACAAACAAAAAAATGTTTCCTCTATAATATATTAGTATAGATAAGTATATATATTAATTTTGTGTACATTGCGGGTCATGTGGGTTAAATGTTTATTCAGTTTACAGGTCACGTTTCAGGCTTTGATTCAATGTATGCGTAATGCGATATTGATAACGAATTAATTGAATTTGATAATGGATTAAATGGTAGTATTTTTTGTCACTAAGTAACTTGTAAGCTGGAAAATTCCAGTTACGTTTTCCTTTATAGTTTATTCATTAGTTTCATCACCTTTTTTCTTCAAGTTATACACTTAGGTACCTACTTCAAAATAAATACAAGTGAGGAATGTTTTTAGTTGCATTTTTTGCATAATGAAAGAAGCGCAATTTAAATTGTAAGTTATTAAAGCAATTGCGGGCGCGGTGAAATACAGTGCTTTGATGCAGATAAATTACTTTCGCAACACTAATTTATTTCCTAGGGGTGTTTTGTTTGTTCTGAAAATAGATTGTATTTCACATTGCACGTTGAATATTTGTCATCTAATAATATACATACAATTATACATAACTAAAGTCACCAATGAAATATTCGGGTAAATTTTAGAAAAAAATTCACACAATGAAAACCAAAACATATGTATTATTCGCAAAAAGGCATTACATCCTTTTTTATAAAGGCAATATTATAAAGTGTTTAGCATCGACTGTACCACTTTAGATAGCCCGCGAAACTAGATCATGTTCTGGCACTATCGACTTGTACTACTAACCCGCACATATCAAACGCACGGCTATTATTCAGTTATGGTTCCAGGCATAGATATACAATGGTAGACAGATCGGCAACGCAGTGATTTCTAGTGAAGTCAAAAATGAAATACATCAATTGTGTCCAATGCTCCTAGACAACGGCGATGAGGAGTACTTTTTTATTATGTAAATACCTCTTATATAATTTTGTTTAACTTGTAAATAACTTAATTAAGGGATTTTTTCAGGTGTGAGTAGGTAAATATGTGCTGTTTTCCTCAACATCAAAATCGGTATTTGCAGTGTTTATTTGATTTGAATCATTTACAATTTTTAAAAAAATTGCGAGTTTTATAAATACGGGTCCATTGCAGCTCTTGAGAGTACCCATTTTTTGGCCTCATACTATTTACCGAATCTGTCACGCATTGCCGATCTATCAAACGGTAGCGCTATCCTAAATCTATGGTCCCAGTGCATATTGGCTAACAGTAGTGACGTCACGATATGTCAAAACAAGGCGATTTGCGATCACACGCTGTGAGCCATGTCGTGGCCATGTCTTGCCAAATCTCAGCAGTCCATTGTTCTAAGTGTTGAGTGATATGTTCCTATCATTGTGTCTAATGATGTATAGGAATGGTATTGGCATTTGGATTTTATTGTGTGGTTTATGTTATGTTATTTATATGTTAGAATGAAAAGGTTTAATATAAATGCAAAGAAGATTTCGGTCTTGATGTAGGTATAGTTCACTTATACGTAAGGGTACTCAGTAGAAGTAAATTATGACTACATTTCCACCAATGTAGTGTCACAAGAATACTTCTATACGCTGGAGATATATTTTATTTCCTATCCTCACAACCCCGGAAAATATACAACCACATCACGATTTATCTTTATGCGTAGATCAAGACGACGAAAAATAACCGAATTTTTCTTACCATTTTCAGTCTAGGTACGCATTTTTGTCGCACGTGATGTCGGAAAAGGTGAGAAATGTCAAAGAATACAATGCCTATTCGAACATTGCACGTGGTAAACGGTAAATTCGAAAAGTTTGGACCAAAGTTTGCGCCAAACTTGGCCGTAAGGTTGGCATAAAGAAAAACTTTTGGTACGTGTGGCTCGGAAATCGCTAAAGGGAAAGAAAACTGTTTACTACTTAAATAATTTTCTGACAGCCGAATCTTGTTAAGTGAATAGTTTTGGATAAGTTTAATGCGAATCTGATCAGTGTTGTTTTTTGACGCCATAAGAAGCATCTGCTGCTTTTACGGTCTCGTGATTCCTTTTCAATGACCTGTATTGTAGTCCGCTTTTGTAATTGTTTGATTGCATAAAGTTAAATAAATATGTATATTAGTCATCATAGTGTACTGTTGGCACATCAGTGGGCAATGCAGATGTATCCATAACCCTAATTAATTTGCTTGTATGATCACAATTATTTTTCTACTGATAGCCACATATAATACCAGGTGTTTCTTTGATTCTAAATAGCATTTAAACGCAATACCTACTCATATTTTCGTAAGTCACTGTAAAATGAGTAGAAAAAAAAACAAAAATGATGATTAGTTGCACAGTCACGCACAGAATACGTTGTTAAAGAATATAAATTGGACAAGCCTCTTATTTTTATGTATCCCAGCATTATTCGGAGACATCCCCTAAATCTCACAGACTAGAAAAATATGAAGCCATTTATACATAGATGTGAGAGAGAGGTCAAAAGATCTTACACAAGCGTAATTTTGTTGACAAATATACACATGTTCTTGAATAAATTTCACACGAAATTGAATACATGTTCTTCCATTACGTAGTTGTACAAATATGAGTGGAGATGAGAGTTGACGCGAACCCCGTACTATGCATTATCACTTGTATGAAAGCAAGTGACGTCGATTCGAGTACGGGCCATTAGTCGTTTGTCTGGTTTCGCACTCTCCAACGCTTCCTTTGTGACGGTGAGAGACAAACGATGCGATTATTGTGCGGAAATGGACACCAATTTAGAGTATCTGACGTTTTGGTTAGCGAAAAATATCATGTCTATTTGGTAGGTCGAGACTTGAGAGGCATCCATTTAGAAGTCTAGCTAGAAATCGACCCTGGGATGTTATAAGCCAGGGATCATTGTTGGAGTCGGATGATGAAGATTGTAGAAAAACTTTTGTCATTTAAGATCCATACTAAAAGTTTAATACTTCTGCGGACACTAGGTATATAATATATTGAAGGTATACATGCATCCATGAACAAGGTGCATGTAAAATAAAAGTCGAACTCGCTAAACTTAAAATGACCGATTCTTTTCAACACACTAGCATTTGAAATCGTCCTGACGTCGAAACTTTTGTGACTTATGTGCACAGATAGGATAGAAAAGAGTTCGAGAAAAATCTAGATCCTGGTAACTTTCGTACCGAAAAACAAACTTGAAAAGAGACGATAAGATTTGTCTTTAAAATAAACTTCTTCTAGTAAAAGCTACTCCAAAGATTTATTCGTCAACTATCCTTATAACCAAAGCTATAACTCACGTTACAAATGATTTGTTTCTTAAAATGTCAAAGTATATTTTCAAGTAGATAAAATAGGTAAATCATAATTGCGTCACGCATACATACATATATGTTGGTTCTTGTACTCGGAGCCTGTGGGAAAATCACTCGAAAATCAATCATTCACCTATCCACTTAAATTACCATTAGCACTAAAGACCTAGGAAGGCGCATATGAATTTGTTAAGCACTTGACGTTCATACGTTCTTAATGAATAATATGAACATGTATGTACCAGCAAATATATTATGTACTAGCTTCTGCCCGCGACTTCGTACGCGAATCCTGTCCCTTATGCCAGCGACTACGGGGTCAGCAAAATAAAAGATCTGAATCGTCTGATATTGAATTTTAAGTTCCCGTTGACTTGAAAACAACGGAATACGCATTAGAAACGTTCCATATATTTAATTTTTGTACTTCAACGGCAAAAGCACAGCAGACTAAACAAAACGCTGAGAACTGAACCGCAATAGACGCGACCATAGGGATAAAAGTAGTGATTCTAATTAGTCCGCATTTAAGTTGTGTGTGGCAAAAATATTACACGTATTATTACGTAAAAAAACATTAAATAGATGACAAAGTCGTGGTGACTTAGTGGAAGTCGTGGTGGTTTAGTGGGTAGAGAACCAATCTCTCAAGTATGAGCGTGCGTCTTTGATTCCAGATCTGGCAAGTACCTGCCAATGCAACTTTTCTAAGTTCGTATGTAGGTACTTTCTACGTATATTTTGGATACCAATGACCGTTATTTGGAAGGCATGTTAAACTATAGGTTCCGGCTGTCATTGAACATTCTTGGCAGTCGTTATGGGTAGTCAGACCAGTAAGTCTGACCAGTTTTACCAAGGGGTGTTGGGTTGAGCGGGTAACCGGGTTGTGGAGGTCAGATAGGCAGTCGCTCCTTGTAAAACACCGGTACTCAGTTGCATCGTGACTGGAAGTCGACTCTAACATAATTGGGACAAAGGCTCTTGAGATAATAACGACAATAATAATGAGATATAAGCACCACAGGACATCTGAGGCTGATGACGGGGAGTAGCTACCCCGCAGGGCTATATATACTGAGTTCTCCAGGGAGAGTATACTGTCCCCCCGGCCGTACTGTATCTCCGGCCGGTCGGAGTGAACCATGACGGGGGTAGGTCTCACGCCTCTGGCTTGGCTTGGCCGTCCAGAGTGGAGTCGCTAGAGCAGGGTTAGTAGCCCGGCTCGGAGGATAGGTGCCTCGTGGTAAGTGACCCACAGGGAGCGCGTAATCTGCGTTTAAAGTCCGCCGAGGTATTCACCCTTCTCAGCCGCTCATGTCCCTGTTGCCCTCTTGTTGCTATTCAGTGACTGATTCCCGGGGGCCCAGTAAGTGAGCTGGCGAAGTCTCCACCTGCAATTTTTACATGTATCTAATACATTGTCATCGGCAGGTGCCATAGTTCCCGTAGTTTCCCCATTCCTAGTCCATTTCATCCACAGTTAGCAATGGTATAGCACAGAACCGGGGATTGTCTTTTTTTTAACGACGTCCACCGGGGATTGTCCTTGGGTTCATTTCTATAGTGTATAAAGGGATAATCGTCGGTTTTGTGTCACCATACCTATTTAATAACATTCGTTTCTATAAATTTCAAGTGTAGTATTGCTCTTGAAGTTCCACATCAGGTGTTCCAGATCTTGGATGTTGTGATGATACGTCAATAGAGAGTGCTTATCAGATTGAACCACTTTTGCAAAAACGTCATATCTTTATATGCTATAGTCTAGCTGGGCTCCTGGGGTTCCACATCAGGTGTTTTACATCTTCAATTTTTATAAGTCAACAGACAGAGAGTGCTTATCAGATTGAACAACTTTTGCTAAAACGTCACACCTCCATATGCTATAGTCTAGCTGGGCCCCTGGAGTTCCACATCAGGTGTTTTAGATCTTCAATTTATATAAGTCAATAGAAAGTGCTTATCAAGTTGAACAACTTTTGCTAAAACGTCATACCTGTATATGGTACAGAGAAGCTGGGCTCTTGGGGTTCCACATCAGGTGTTCCAGATCTTCAAATTTATTATCTCAGCTGAAAATGCTCATCACATGAAACAATTTTTGCTATGGCACCATTTTTATATCTCTTATAGTTTTGTTGGTCTGTTGGTGTTCTGCATCAGGTCTTCAAGTTTCGAAGATAAATTATAGCCTATATGTTGACCAGGCTTAATACTGATACAACAAAGAAAAAATCATTGAAATCCGTCCAGTAGTTCCGAAGATTAGCGTGTACAAACAAACAGACATACAGACATACAGACATACAGACATACAGACATACAGACAAAATTTTTTTTTTTGGATTTGTGCTCCATTACTGTTTCTAAACCCCACCCAATTATTATTTTTTTAATATATTCAATGTACAGACACAGTTTTTTTACAGATTTATTATATGTATAGAATAGATATAGATATCGTTATATGTATAGATATCGCCTGTTATTGAGATATGCAAATACAGGTATTGATTTTCCATCAGGTGTAAGAAACTCGTCTGTCTTGGGAGAGAATGCGTTCCCTTGAATGTCTTCAACTTCTGTACTCAAATATATTAATGACATTGCTGTGTCCTGATCAATTGTTTGAATAGAATACTTAATATTTATTTATTGACCATTTTATCAAAATGTTGTTAGTGTACTTACTGGTTACAATGACAGAATTACGGGTCTCGAGAAATAAGTAATCCAAATTTCGTTACTACAAAAGTGACTTCACGATAGTGAGAAGGCGAAGCGCCTTGCCTAACTTCGGAGAAGTAAATTTATTTGGTGATTTCTAAGTAAGTAAAACTATTTTTATAGTAATCAGAGTGAACATGTTTTAATTTTTTACATGATATGCAAATCTCACAAACAAACACTTACCAATTAAGAAAATTAACATACGAATAGGCTTAGGCAAACGAAGATTATTCACTTAAGTTCTTAGAGTGCAACAAAAATATGTAAATAAATGTTAAACAGCCGTACTGTTCGAGTGTGAGGAAAATATACGTTTCATTTGCTGAAATACGAGCTCACACAAACATGCAATCAACGTTTTGTTGTTTTGTAATCAATTCTTTGTAAGGTATGGTGAAGGAAACAGGAAGGTTAATTGCGAGGTATCGTTCTTACCGATATGAGTATAAATTATACTCTTTAAATGTTACGTTTAATAAGAAGAATTCGTATTTTTTGCAAGTGCCCGTAAACGCGCCTCGCGTTGCAGTGTAAGAAAATACAATATGTACCTACTGAAAAATTTAAACCCTGGTATCGCCAAAACGCTTCCAGAAATCAGTAAAGAGAATATTTTTATTATATGTTTCAACAATACCTTAATACTAATATTTCGAATTGATTAATATTCAGATACCACCAAGAAGAATTAAGTGTGCAACATTCACGTCATTCTATTCTGCTAGACCAGAGCCAATAATTGGTCTCTTCAGAACGTCATCAGTATCGGAAGCCCTATTGAGGTCATCTTTAGAGCAGGTTGTGCTTGAAAGGAATGAGATAGCGTAGCTAGATTCACACAGATCATTGACACGAAAATACAGTTCTATCAGAACTGATCATCTGATGCAATGACTCATTAAATTCGTTTTTTTATGAATGATACAAAATGTAGGCAGAAAGCTGTGGTGAAAAAACATGTAAGCTCTTCATTGGAACGAGAAACATAAGTTACTTTAAGGCTGTGTTCGAACCAAACCGACTGTCAGCCGCCGAATGTGAGCGAACGTTACGCAGCTTATTGTATTTCCATACACATTCACTTTTTCGTTCACATCTAACCAACGATACGTTACACGTAATAGAGATAGACGCTGACATTCGGCTGTTGAGAGTCAGTTTGATTTGATGCCTAAGATTAAGTACGATGATGACTGCATTGCATAAACAGTGTCGCAGTGATTAACACCCATACAATAAACCCAGTCCCAGCAGAAACAACTTAACAATATGTTGATGAGATGTAAAATGCAGTACTATTAAGTCACACATACAAATTGACTAAGCCTGTGCCCGTTAAAAAGTATACCTTTATAATTATTTTTAGAAAAACACATAACGCCAAAGATAAATAAAATAAAAACATACAAAAACAAAATTAATTAACGCTCTGAACAAAATGAATCGTACCCCACATGTTGCTTGTGACAAAACGACATCCTGTATTTCTTTTAATAAAATGTTATCCACATCTGCGTACCCAGTACAAAGCCTCGGAGTATTCACATAATTTATCTATCCTTGTCTTGTGCCTTCGTTCAATTGACATATTCTTCGCGAGGACTTTTTTCTATCTTCTCGCTCCTGATGAAGTTACAGAAACATCAATCGTGCGTTCGAATCGTAAATGTAGCAAAAGTTATTCCCTGTCAATTGTTTACGTATTCTGAATACAAATAATGGGACAAAGAAACGGTATTAGTTCGCGAACTCTTCGCTATATTTTTGTATGGAGTTATATTTTGGAACGGTAAAAATAATGGGTTGCGTTTGTTTTCTTCGTGTGTACAAACAATAGTTTTTTCTCGTGTAATGTTTTGTTGATGTGCCTATTTTGAAACAAAACAAATGAAATTCATTGTACCCCTTACTTATTTTATGTAAAACCCCGGCTTCGCACGGGATAACAGTATTTCTCCACTATTTAATGATTGTTATTATACATGTAAACCTTCCTCTTTAATCACTCTAAGTATTTAAAAAAAAACCGCATTAAAATCGGTTGTGTAGCTTTGAAGATTTAAGCGTACAAATAACACAGGGAATAGGGACTTCTTTGCAGTGATAGATTGAAATTGTAAACATTTCAAGGGTGCAAAAGTAGCATATTTTTTTATTACACAATCGTTCTGGCTTCTTGGTACATCTAGACTATGAAAGGCGAGGCCTATGACGAAAGGTCATATACTTAGTTCATGCAGCAAGCAGTAGCCTGGCATCTGGTGTTTGACCCAGTTGTTGGCAGCATGTCGCCCCATATAGTTACCAACAAAGCTGATGATACTATGAGATATAGAAATAACTCGTACTGAATTATGCCTAAGCATTTATAGAAGAATAAGGCATATTGTGTACTTTTTCGTTTCTTTTCGAAACGGGAGAACATATTTATATGTATGTACTTCGATTTTCTCCAAATAATCACATGAATTTTCAATCGTATAGGTAATATGCGTGAACATTATTACAATCTCATTATATTTTATTTCCATTGAATTTCATTCATGAGTGATCCTAATACGTTTGGATGGATGTAGTTACTTTTCTACTCGTTTAGCGGTAAATTCGGGTTTATTGTGGAATATCTCATATTCAATTACTGTAAAGAAGGTTTCAATAATACGATCAACGTTTCTTTACTTTTTCATTTCTTGGATTTGATGGGGTCGAGAAGGTTCGCATAAAATATTTTATACATGATTTTGGATTCTGTTTGAAAGTTTGATGGGATTTATGGGTAGTAGGTACCTACTTTGGATATACAAATAGTATGTTCATTTTGTTGTCTTTTTGACAAAAAATTTACTGTTTGTTTCCATTTATTTAGGTCATTCATGCCTTGTCATTCCCCTAGCCATGTTTTCCTGGTCATTAACAACTTCTTTATTGAGGATACTGAGATATCTCACTTGTAGCACCCATTCCTTGTAAATAGTTCGGTTCTTTTTCCGCCCTATCCTATAAAAGTGAAAACAATAAAAATGTTAGCGAAATAAACCTTAAAGGTACTTATGATAAAAACATATCAGCTGTCCAACCGTCTTTAGAATAGAGGACCTTTATACGAACGCAAAAACGTGACAGACACATTTACACATAATCCCACTTTAGCCCTGATATTAATAATATTCTGTCGGAAAGTAAAAATGGTCAAACAAATTGCCACACTTTTTCCTTGTAAGGATTTTGTCGTGAAGTCGTGCGTCTCCACATTTTGCGATTAGCGGGATCTATATGTACATCCGTATGGGAGCACGGAGAACAAAATGACTATCGGAGGTGCCATAATGGAAAATCTCCTAAGAATGAAGTGCAACTTTACTGTTTTCGTCTTCTTTGGACCCGCGCAATTTTTTGTAATACCAAAACTCGTTGACAGATGTCTCGAAGAACCCGAACACTACGTTAGTTCACTCGTAACTGATTGTTTTGGTCATGTCCTCCGTACGGATTTGACCTAAGTAGAAGAAGGAGCCTGACCTAACTGCATTATGGCATCTTCGCTCATATTTCCTTACTCCGTGTATGGCAGCGTATCGCACTTCTCCTATCTTTATTTAGCCATTCTCTTGGGGGAGTGATCATAAAAATGCGAAGGACATTACCCGAGCCGTGATTTAAACACCAGGGCGAACTTGCAGCAGTTTCCTGATCGCATGTTTATTTGTTTTTCGCGTAGAATTTGCGTTCGCAAAAGTTTTATCTACTGGCAGGGTAATGAAATTTAATTCGCTTCCTAACGCTTTGAAGAACTTTTTCTCTGTGTACGAATGTATATATGTTACTGTTTTTAAAGGAGTGAATAATGTACGAAGGTAAAAGCAACTGTTATCTCATTTAGTACTGAAACAATATCCATTCCCTTGACGGACGTTTACATCTTGACTACAATGTTCAGACAATTGATAAAGGTACAAGCGTACATTGAAACGTAGGCATTACTTTAAGTGACTGAAGAAACTAAGACACATATCCCTTGGGACGATGCTGAATAAGTAAACGGAGTGATGTACGTAATATTGAGTAGCATTTTGTCTGTTCAAAAAATATTTTGCAAAATACTGTGTTATTTTCAGACAAATAATATAGTAGATATTAGTTCTATTTAATGTGTAGTAAGTATAATTCGTGATCTGTACTGAAATGAAATGAGCTGAAAACAAACCTCAATTCCCCTTCAATAAGACCCAATAATTCCAGTATCGGCATAACGAAGTCTAAGAATAGAACCTATTTTGAACAACTGATCGTAAAAATGTAAGGTTTTCCTTTCACACGAGCTAACCAGACCGTGTCAAATGTTGTTTTCGTCCCGACAACTCGCCGTTTGAGGGCGAACCTGTTTCTGTAGCTAATTCTCGAAAATAAGCTGACCAAGTTTCGCGCTTACTTCTAAAGTTCCTCCTTTATTGCCGTGTAATGGTAGATAGCAGGACAAGGGGATAGAATGGCGACTGCAGGAAAACTAGCCATTATAATGATTATTGTGGTCGTTATTTTGTGCAATTTTGCTTGTGATTTGATTGTGCTCCCAACAAATTTATTGGAAACATAATGGTTGGGGCATCGTTACCGGTTGAAAGGATATTTCGTATAAGATTTTTGTTGTATCAGAGATCGTCTTATGTTTTCTTGGTGTATTGCTTACCTACCACACTTTCCTTGTAATGCAGTTTAGACAGATTCTCAGTTTTCTCAAAACAAAATATTTTTTTAATTATAACTTAAATACGATAGTTTCTTACTAATATTATGTGTGAATATAACTTTGTGTTTGTTATTTTCCAATAGCTGATCCATTTTCGGCTAACGATCTGTAGTGGGAGGCAGTAAAGGGCATTTGTCAACGGGTTTATTGATATTCCGATGATTTATTGGCATTCCAAAGTACCGCAAAAGGCTGAGTAAATCGCTAAAGGCAAGTTCAATAACTAGAGTAGAGATGAACAAAATAATATCTATAAAAGGGATATTAATTTTAAAACTGCAAGAGAAACATTCCAAATAGCCTGAATAAATATATATTACATCCAAATAAGTATTTTTACTGTATTCGAATACATTTCATTTTATAATAAGCCATTTTTAATACTACAAAATGCAAATACTCAAAGTAACAACAGCACGGTCTTCAGATGGGATTGTTTCCAGGATTCTGAAAATGAAATAATGAGTTTCCTACTATTTCATATTAAATATTCTTCCTTCAAAAATGCAAAATTTTCCGATTTAAGCAACTACAAGTGCTCATTTTGTAGAACAAATATACTTACTCTCGACTTCTCGTACTTAATACAGAACATTTTTTAACTACAAAACAATGTCAATTGCAACTTTTCGTCTTTTATTCAAACAAAATTCTGTTTACTCTTTTCATTACTAAATCCACAGAAGGTTTTTAATCAGTAAACGTGGTACAGTTGTCGTAATAATACCAGTGTCTCGTGGCAAGCACAAAGAAACTGGGAGAATAATTTTCGTACATACACGAGTAGCATAGACTTGGTTTCGCTCTAGTCTTGGCCGTCCAGCCAAGTTCACATCGCAGCCAAATGGGACGACATATCCCTGACCTGTTTTGTGCGTTTATTTTTAGGGACACTTACTTGAATTTGTTGTTTTTATCTTCCGTTAGCGCCAATGGTTGTTATTTAGTGTTATGGAACTTTTTAATTATGGGCAGTTGAATTAAAACTTTGGTGTAATTGTGAATCACTGTTGGCCACAAAAAACAGGGTCTTGTTTTGCAGTTCAAGCTGACCTAGAAAAAAGATTTTGCAATCAGATTCAACAGTTTGATGAAAATAGGTTTAAATCTAAAGCATGAGTCATAAAACTGGCAAGATACGCGTTTATAGGCAGGCAGGAGCTTCTGTCTTAAGGGACCAAGGCGAGATATTATAGCTTCGCATTAACTACATTATTCAGACATAGTCCTCGAACGGACGAATAAATTCTTTGCAAAAATATCCGGAGAACTTTGCAAGCAAGGAGATGCAAGCTACGGACATGATGATTTATTAATGAGGGATCGGCAAGTAAGCAATTTATATTAAGTTATGCAACGGTAGTTAAACTCAAATGAATTTTACATTTCATTGCTCGGATACAGGTGATGTTCACTCTCACATGTTTAATCGATAGATAGCTTGTTGCTGGGAAGTTTGTTCATCACCACTTCTTCTTTCCAGCCATGACACTAGCAAGTAGTGAAGGTTTTTGTGTTTGAAAATTGTGCCGTGAAAAAGTGATAATTTATTTTGCCTAGTTTCAATGTATAATTGTGATTTTGATAATTATAATGGTTGATATGCGAGACCCTTTGGATACGTCTAGTTTGCATGTTACGTATATATACAATTATGATTTACAGGGAAAAAATGGTACCTATACTCAAGCGAGAACTGAGATAAAATAAATGAAATTACCAAACAGTAAACTTAATGTTATCAACGGGTTGTTTACCTCCGTAGTCTAGGAAACCAGTAAAAAAGTTAAGATTTATGGCAGTTAACGGTTGTCAATATCTTTAACGCCATAATGTCACAGTAATGGCGATAGTTTGACGATAACAGCTCAGTTAGACGGGGAAGTGTTGGCGATCTAGCATTTTGTTCTACACCAGTGTTTTCTCTTTTATTTTGTTAAATAACTTAAATTTAGTATTACCTACAAAAGCCTGAGAGAATTACAGGCACCCAAAGGGACTGGTAAATTGCAAGTTTTCATTTCTAACAGCCAATTTCTTAATCAAAAGTAAAAGCCAAAGTAATGTCATAAAGTAAAAGTAACGGTCAAATTCGTTTTTTCTATTAGTTTTGCTGTTACTTTAGCCTTGAAAAAACGAATTTGACCGTTACTTTTACTTTATGACTTTACTTTAGCTTTTACTTTTGATGAAGAAATTGTCTGTTAGACTGTGATAGTTGTCATCAAAAATAATAAACAAAGCCTTTTGCCAGGTTTTGATGAAACTGGAATCATAATGTAGGTAGGTACGTAGTATGCAATTGATACCATTTATGTAAAACGTAATCTCATAGCCAACATCTATATCTGCCTAAGGTTGATTGTCAAATGATTTCCAGAAATGAGTCCAAAAATAAAACATATCTGTAACAAGGAAAACAACAATGAAAATTGGAAAACATAATTTTAGACACAGAAAAATGGAGATAGAAAATATGATTACAGAAATAAAGCAAGTAGCCAGTAGAGTGGGAAAAATTGTTAAATGAATCGTGGGTTTAGTACTTATAAGTCTCTCTGTGGGCGGTGCGGCCTTTCGCGTAGCCAAGTCGGCATTTGTTACCGTTTCCGGGGCGCCGGCCAATTGACTCATACAAGAGACCCTATAATTATTTATCAAATGTTTTTCTTTACAATTTAAAATTGAAAATTTATATTTTAATATTAACTTTTTTAAAGACAGTTTTAAATAATTTGCTTGTGTTACTAAACAAGTTATTTGACTACTACAAGCCTGGAGAGCGACATATGTTCCTTTGTTTAATTTATCCTATCATTGTATTCGTGGTCATTATACAATCTATGTAAATAATCTAGCTACATGGCTAAGAGTGGTTTCACTGAGAGAATAATATATGGGCAAGCAATCTGTGAATTAATTTTATCAAATTAATTTTTAAAATTAATGTAAATATTATGTAAATAAAAGCTTAAAAAAAAAAAAAAAATTTTATCAAAGTAATATTTTATTTTAAGACCTAGTTATAACAAGTTTAGGTGCATGGAGATAACTTTCCTCTTACTAAATAATGTCGTAAACTATCGTGTACGGCGAGAGACATTCAGTTAAGTCCAACCATTTTAAACACATAAAATTCTACTGACATTGCAGTAATTTTAAGTAACAAATAGAACAAGCCAACTTAATAAGATTGCAAAGAACTGGCTGACTGGATTTATTCGGAGAAATTCTAGAAGCTATCCTGGCATGAAGTCGTGTGAGCGACGAAGCATAAAAGACGGATTTTACGATTGCGCCTTTGCAAATAACGCATTTCGCGAAAATATTATTTGGTTTCACGCCACGACACTACGTTATTAAGCGTAATGCACACATGTTCGCTACAGAATCGCTCGAATTCCCACGAAATTCGTCGACACGCGGCGATGACACGCTAGCGTTGCGTGATATCGCCAGAGTTTTTTACACAAATACAATTATTTTTATTGGCCAATTCCTGTTTTTATACACTCTTTTGCAAAAAAAGCGGGCACCTATACGAAATCTTAGTTTTAAGGACTTTACGTGTATTTCAAAGGGTTTTAATGATTGTAGTATGTTTCTAGCATCAAAAGGGTTAGCCAAGCATGCGTGAGAGTGTATTCTAATTTTGAATTTTGTACAATTGCTATGAAATGGGTTAAATCTTGTTTTGGAATAATTGCTGGCAGAAAGTTCGTCGGTGTTTTGAAAAGTTTTTGAAGTGATTTCGAGAAAAATGATAATGCAGTTTTAATTAATGATTAATGTACGTTTTTGTGAGATCAAAACATTTTTGAAAAACTATGCGTATTTGATAAGATTTTCACCTACTCCAAATGGTCTATACTGATTATTGATGGCAATGTTAAGAGTTTCGGTATTTTAGTGTAAAGCGTTCTATTGTTTAGATATTATACCCACATGTTGTAAAATATCGCTTTTTCATAATTAAACACTATTTAGAGGACTATCAGTACTTTGGGCTGCGACAAAACCAATTTAAAGTAAGCAGTGCCGAACACAACTCGTCTCCTATCGGACTTAGACATTTAAAAAATACCAAATTTTGTGATAAATGTTAAAATTAACCAGATGAAAAATGATGAGGAGGGTTAAAGCTATCTAATAAGTCAAATTATTGCCGCGTTGAAGCTCTCGATGACTCCATAGGTATCGGGTTACTAAATGATGATTTAGCTGAAAGGGAGTCAAGAATTCTAAATTATTGGCCAAACGTATGTTTCTTAAGAAATGAGCAGATAGCCAATTATTGTTATGATTTAAGCAGGAAAGTGCTGTAGATGCCAGAAAATCTCGGTACAGGCAAGTTTATTTAATAAACTGTCCGTGGGATGAAAACACGCTATTTGAACGCTCAGACTCATAGATCGTCAGAGGTCTACGGAGTTTCCCAAGAGACGAGGTTGTTTAAAAATCAGAGATTACGAGACCTTAAGACCTCGTACTCACAGTCTATGCGCTATTTTCTGTATTTTGTAGAATTTCAAGACTTTTAAAAATGTCAAAGTCTGATAGGAGACGAGTTGTGTTCGGGACTGCTTACTTTAAATTGGTTTTGTCGCAGCCCAAAGTACTGATAGTCCTCTAAATAGTGTTTAATTATGAAAAAGCGATATTTTACAACATGTGGGTATAATATCTAAACAATAGAACGCTTTACACTAAAATACCGAAACTCTTAACATTGCCATCAATAATCAGTATAGACCATTTGGAGTAGGTGAAAATCTTATCAAATACGCATAGTTTTTCAAAAATGTTTAATCTCACAAAAACGTACATTAATCATTAATTAAAACTGCATTATCATTTTTCTCAAAATCACTTCAAAAACTTTTCAAAACATCGACGAACTTTCTGCCAGCAATTAGTCCACAAACAAGGTTTATCCAATTTCTTAGCAATTGTACAAAATTCAAATTAAGAATACACTCTCACGCATGCTTGGCTAACCCTTTTGATGCTAGAAACATACTACAATCATTAAAACCCTTTGAAATACACGTAAAGTCCTTAAAACTAAGATTTTGCATAGGTGCCCGCTTTTTTTGCAAAAGAGTTTATTTCGCGAGATTTGGCTTCTGTCCAATCGAAAAGGTACGGAAACATAAGGTTCGAAAACCTAAAACGGTAGCAATGGTAAAAGCTTTTTCGTGTTTATTGTACAATTTCTATATCGAATGAACTGTGACCGTACCATAAGTTTGTCTATTGTTGTTAAAGTCACATTGTAGCAAACTGTTTGGCATGAAAGTATTGGTAACCTTCTTGCCAAGTTTGTACCATAATGTGATATAGTAGGTGATTACGCATTCCCATTGTGGTGCAGCGAAAAAGTGTGCATCGCCCTTTACAATATCAAATGGTGATTCTACTTTATCGCCTTGGCAGTCTGCCTGTGGAGATATAAAGTCTAAATGTCGGTCTCATAACTTTTCTCATGGTGTTAAGCTGAGGAAAGAAAATCTTTTATTATTTAAGTTTATACAAGTTATGTTAAACAAGTTATTTTTCATTTTAAATCCTGTTGGCTGCGGATGCAGTGTAATAATTTTGAAAATGTTATTTCACATATGTAGATACAAGCAAAGCCTATATTTACATTGCAAATAGGAACTACACATAGTTGGTCTAATCCACACAATATATCATTCCAAACACAAATAACCAATTTGATGAGGAAATTATATAAAACTGAACACATGAATTACGTGAAAAAGAGTGGAATGTTCAATGTAGTTAGGTAGTTTCTGTGGAGTATGGTCGTTCATAAAATTGACCGTCAGATCGGTAATTACCTCACTTTGATCGATGGTCGTATCTATTCTCGCAGTATTTTTCTTATAGAAACTCCAAAAATTTACTCATTCTCGAAATAATATTCCAATGTTTTCAAGCAAGCATGAAAGTATATGGCTAGGTTTATTTTATATTTATGTCCCTCAGGCGTTGGCTATACATCTTTGAAGTCCGTAATCGTTAACATCAGGTCTCTTTTGGCAGTTTTAAAAATATGGTAAGGTTTAAGTGAGGACCATTATTTTTACCCAACAACTAGCACTATCGTTTAATGTTATATGTAGATGATTTTGTTTATGGGTACTGGAGCAACGCCCCGGATTTCATGAAGAATGTTTAACAGCTTTTAAGGATCGTGATCGTGGAAACAATATGAATGTGTGTGTCTCACAGATTCTTGTCGATACTTGTGGGGAAAAAGCGAATGTTTCCTGCCTTAGAGTGATGTAGTGGTTAAGGGGAGATTTCGGTGTATGCTGTAATCTATTTCAGCGCCATTTAACATCCTTCAAACTTTTTTCACATTATATTTAATATTTTTTTATTCATAGCAGTTTGAAAGTGACGAGTCCGAATGTTATACCTATGCGCTAATTTCGATCAAAAACGTTAAATAAATCACTATTTGTCCGGAAATCAATGTGGTCTGATTCAGATAAACGCTCAATAACTATTATTATGCTATTTTGAAACCACAAATAATTGTGGTCAATGTATTTGGGACTATCATCATTATGTAGTTAAATATCAGTTTTGTTTTAAACTCTCGCTAATTGGGCTGATTTAATATGAACACGCTTATCTATTCCATAATCCACACTATGAATTGCGTTTCGAAATTTTGTTGTTCTAAAGATCACAAACTAAGTGAATTATGTTTTTGTTTTTACCTAGTAATTACAAACTTAAATATGTACACTAAATTTAGAAACTTAAACTACTTTACTAAGTATAAAAATACTATACACAAAACATTAGGTGAATTAGGTTTTTTAGTGGAATCGATGCTTGTCCTTTTTTTAAAAACCAATACATTATTTATCCCCCACTTATTTACCACGATTATTTCACGCCTTATCTTCAAGTTCATTAACATCTGATTCGATTTTCGCTAAAGAGTTTTCTCTAAAATCATGCTCCTCATACAGTAAATTATCATCAAACGTAAAAATATCAGCGACTTCACGCTCCGTATCACAGCTCTAGATTACAGAGCTTAAGATTCCAGCTTCACAAAAATCCAAAGATTTATAGGTCCCCAGCGGCAAACCCAATAGCTTTTATGAGATTTGAGCGTAGTCCAACGTAAAATATTATGACAAATTGACAGTTTTCTAGATAAATTGCATCAACTTTATAAACAACGACCGTTATTGGGAAAACTATTTAATAACATGAGATATAATGCAATTGTTAGATCGAATCTTTCCTACAAATCTATGTTACGTTGTATAGTTATTGTCAATAGGAAGAATCCTGATAAGATTTGTCTTGAACTTCTAGTAGAACTGTCTACAGCTAGACGAATAAACTTCATCCACACTAGGCAAGTACTTAGGAGTGGTCTTAGGAGACTTGAAAGTAACGTGAATTTGTTCTCAACTCGCCTAGCGTGGAAGCAAGCATCTCGAGCACGTTATCATTGTGGATGCCTAGTTGCTATAAACTGTGACTTTATTCTGTTTAATGACAAGTATTTGGTATTTTCATTGATGACACGATTAGGATTTTTGGTTTTCTGGCTGTTTCCCGCAAATAGTAGAAATATCCTTTTTCAGGATCTATCTGTGTACTTTTATTTGGAATTGGTTCAATATTTTCGCATTCAAAAATTTTACATTCAAATTGCATAAGTTCGGTGATGTTGGGACTTAACATATTAATTTATTTTTGTACTTTGCTCACGAACATTATGAAAACCTAGAACTTACTTGCATAGTTCGTCATAACAGCAATTTCTAACAACAGCTACAAACTAGCAGACCATAATTTTTGACTTTACAACGGTTTCTTTACAACGTGAGGTTCTGACTTAGTGACATCCATAACCTTACACTGAATGCGTCATACAGCCAAACCGTGTCTCTAAAGACTGTCGTATTCGTAAAACGTTTCATTCCACGGTATTGTGTTAGGTCAGCTACCGCAGTAATCCCTAAATTAATTTACCCTGAAGCAATAGGAACGCTAATTACCTCGGCGACGCTTTGCGACATTTAGCTCTAAGTGTTAACCGAAGGTGCTTCACTAGTGTGACGTGGAATGTGTATCTGAATATATTAGGTACGGTTTTTCTTTTTGAAGGCATTTGTGGCCAGTTTTTTATTCAGTTAGGTACTGGTTGTCGTGTGTTAGAACTTTTTGAAAAGAAAGCAATTTAAGGATTATTTACTAGGTAGGTTGTTTTCTTTATTGTGAATCTTTTTTCTTTCATTAATTATTTTCAATGTCTGTCTGTAAGCTAAAGGAAAATCTAGAAATTGTTGAAACAATTCTGTGAAAACCGGGAATTAAATAAATAGTTAATAAAAACAGAATTTTAGTGTTTGAAATAGTATAGAAAAAAGGTGGACTTTAAAATGATTCATTCAAAAAGAATTATCATAATACGGGTTTGTTAAAATGTCTGCATAAGGTAACTGTGTCAGCGAAAGATTGTGCAAAGACCGACCGACCATTGGATAACCGCATGCGATGGAATTTAAGCTTAAAATTACGCATGAATGAGTGTAGGTTTTAAAAGTAGTTCGTAAAATAAAAGCCTCTTTTTGGACGATATAGTAAACTGTAATCGAACTACATACGTTTATTCCACAAGTTTCATGAAATCGTGACATTTTTGTCCTTTGGAAAAGTCTGAAAAAAATGGGCAATAGCGGCAAGCAATTTTTAATTATAAGTTATGGTTTGGTTTTAAAATACGCATGTAAAACATTAAAATACGAAGGCGTCCTAAATAAAGAATATCGATGACTGTCTCATTTTACACGGTGTCATCATCATCTTTCGAGCCTTTTCCCAACTATGTTGGGGTTGACTTCCACACTGTAGGTACCTAAAATTCGGTTCTATTTTTTGTATCACAAAACCAGATTTCACTCTGACTTAAAACCTCATCTAAATTAATACGATCCTTAAAAATCATCACACGTACACCAAAACAGAGTAAAAGAACTAATAAAAAAGTGTACAGTTTTTTATTCAAGCCGCGTTCCCAATAAAAATATGAAAACCAAAACAAAGGTCACCACGGAGGCCAGACACGTTGTCGCCAAGTGCGGCATTAAGTTTGGCCGAAAGGAGGATATTATCGCAACAATATAATGGAACTTATTTCGTGGCACTTTTTATTGTTTATCGCAGATTTATTGGTGGCTGGAAATTAATTTTAAATGTGGAACTGTTCTTTTTTAACAATGGCTGTTTAAATTTTGCGCGATATTCCTTTTTCGAATTGATAAAAAACTAATTTAGTGAAATCGATTCTAAGATATTTATTTTTGCTTGAGACTATAGAATTCACCCAGGAGTTACGATTTAGTACACTGTAGTTAAGTATTACTGTACTACGAAAACTACTAAGTACTATTTAGGCCACAAACCTCATAATGCTAAATAAATTTTCTCAACGGGTCGAGTTCCCAAACACATATTACGTAAGTAAGGTCTAGTCAAACTTGATAGGACTGCTTTCATTTCAATAATTAAAACCGGGGCACTTTGCCGTATTCGGGGTGGCCCTTCAAACAAAAAGCGTCTAGTAATTTGCGTTAATGAGCAAAATGAAATACGTACTAATAATGGGGACCTTATTTATTCAAAATCGATAAGACTTCGGTCTACTGACACATAATGTATAGTCTCAATACGGTCAAAATTTTCTTTGATCTTGAGCTTTGCCAAAGGAATAGTTAATACCTAGGAATTGATATCATGACCACGTTTTCAAGTGATATATTGGGATTTTGTTACGTTAGGCTAGGTTATTAAAAAAAATACAAGTTATATTTTTAGCAGTCATCTAATAATATCCTTATGAGTTTGAGTTCATTATCCCATAATTTTAGCTGACAGTCTCAATATATAAAGTGTTGCGTACTAAATTTTTATGGTGAGAATGGTTCCACAATTAATAAATTTTAAATTTTATTTCGTGTGAAAATTAAATCAACATAATTATTTCAAACTATGTTTATGATTTTTTTTTTATTTTTAAATAATTAAAATTTTTTAGAGAGCAAATTTACGATATTTAACCTTATAACACTCTTTGAACCCAAATTCTTAAAAGAAACAACATCCAAAGGTCCAGTTGTCATACCTTAGCGCTTTTTATGTGAAAACATCAGGGTCCCAATGACCTTTCAAGTCGTCGTAATGAAGGTTTTTTATTGTGTTTGCGTTGTTTGGCACTAGAAGTCAAGTCCTGGTATTTACAGTCCGAGCTCTTGACTGAGGCTAATAAAGTTCCTCCACCAGGATTTCAATTTGAACTTAAAAGTACCTAGGTATGTATTTTGTTTTTAGTATTGGGAAGTCTGAAGCTTATAAGTAAAATATTATGAATGTTTGAATTGTAAATAAAACACATTTATCATTATTCTAGTCAAAAGTTAATTTCAAATGTCAAAAGTTAATTCGAAACTTTTTTATCTTTCTTAGTTTATTATAGAGTTTTCATTGTTTTAATGTCATTTTATCTCTGCAAAGGTCAATATAGTAGGTAAAGTTATTTCATTCTTCAACAAATAGCAAAAGCAAACAGTGTTAGACATTATTTCATTACATATTATACAACCTTTTTCCTTGTAAATAAACACACTTTTCCTATATATATTCCATTCAAGAGGATCCCTTCATTCTATAAAAAGGTCGGTATAAATAGTTTCTCACAAGCCAATGTGTTGTAGATACAAAAAGGAGTACTCACTATTTTATAGGCCCGTCCCACTTTTCTATCAGATGGATCAATCTACTTAGCATTAACTTCCTAATATATCTCGTCTCTTGAACAAAAACAAATTTATGGGCGCTAGTAAAATTTCGCTTCGAGACCCCTTTTTCCTTATTGGTGTAGGGTGTGTAGAGCCAAGTTAGTAAAATATCAAATACCTAATATTCGCATTGTTTGAACTTTATTTTGCTATCTTTGTTTTTTTTTATACTTGACTAATAAAGCCAATAAATATATTCTACACAACAATAAACATGCAAGAAAACCTAAGCAAAACGTTAAAAGGTCCTCTTCCCTTAGCACAACACACTATTTCCTTCAGGAAATTGACATACTACTCGCCACCAATCTGAGGAAAAGTTTCTATTAGAAAAATATATATTTTTATCTCAAGGAAAAGATTCCTTGTCTTGTCACGCACGCTCCACGTACGATCTTTTATTTTTCCTCTCTCAAAAGTATGAAGAATTCTTCTACCATAAAATGTTTTAAAGTCGCGTGAAACTGGGGGACTCAGTCCCTCGGGTGCTTCACAAATTACTTCGAACAGTATTTGATTCTGACGGGAAAATAGCCTTTTCTTTTTTTCCGCGTACGGTCTTATATCAACACATCTGAAAAAGCACAATGTAATTAACTATATCTTGAGTCTCAAAACATAATTGAATTTGAATATCTCGGGATCTAAATAGCTTCAAAGAAATTATTTAGTACCCGGCTAAACCTGTACATTCCTTATAGTTTAAAATATTTAGAAATGTAACTAAATCAGATTTTTTGTCATTGTTTCAGGTAAATTATGAAGAAAGATATAGAACTGAAAGAGATAAAGAAACACAAAGCTACACTCTTATGATGGTGGCGCACCTCAAGCCCGCATCCACAAGTTAAGAAGAAACAGGACTTGCGTTACCAAAAAGCCAAGAAAGTCTGAAGACAGTGCACATCATATGATCTAAATGCCTTATTTAAGAGAAGAGTGCGCTGCCTTAAGGCGCCGACTATGTTTGACTCGACCAAGGGCGCACTACTCGTAGCGCCCTCTTTGTCCAACAGCTCGTGTTGGCTGAATGGCAAGGGCTGGCCTTCCACGTTCCCAGCACCAGCTGATATTTTAAAAGCATTCTTCATATTCGCACTTTCTATGTCAATTGTTTTTGGGAACTTGGTTCTGATCTGCGTTTTGAATAACAGGAGGTATATCAAGTATATTGATAACCAGGTACGTATTTGTATATTTTTAGAGCTCAAGCTCCTTTTTTACACTCACTAATAAATTACGCTTTTGAATATAATTTGCTGTCATAATTTTCATTGGAGTGACTTCTTAATTTTCGAACCGCCAATTATAATAAAATCGCGATTGTGTTTAAATAATTGCCTGTCAGATAATAACAATGTTAAGCTTCTGAATAATGGTGGAATATTACTAGGTTCTACCTAAGTTATTTGGCATCATAAGACATCTTTCTTGGTCATTAATTCCCAATGATAGTTCTCAACGAAAATAATTTATGTGGTGCCATATTTTACAGCCCAGATACTTACTGACCTCGCTCGCATTGAACGATTTATTCACGGGAATCTTGATAGCCCCAGTGGCTCTCCTGCCGGCTTTGTACAAGTGCTGGCCATACGGAGAGATATTCTGTCAAATACAGGTGAGTTACTTATCCAATGAAATTGGTTTCCTTGTTCTCTACTCACATACTTTCCTTTCAATTTCATTTTAGATGTAACTTATAATATACTTCTCTTAATAACAAAATATGGTGAGCAAAATGTTGTTTCAAAAGACTTGCAATGCACCTAATAAGCATAAACGAAATGAGTACACTAAAATTAGTTTGCCATCAAAATTTTGCAAGAGTTTCTTAATTTAGTTAGAGCTAGGCGGAGTTACGAGGTCCTTGCGAAACTTTGTTTAAACAAGAGATGAAGAGAAAATGAGTAAAGTTCCTTCGAAGAAAAAAAACTTTGCATTACGCTAAACAAAGTTAAATGGTAATCGGGTGTCAGGGATACATTATTTAATACTGCTTGTGATGAAATAAATGAAAGCTGACGAAGTTCTGAACGCTTAAATTAGAAACTCTAAAAAATATAGAAGCAACACAAAAGTATGAAGCAAGACGTTTACTAAAGAGATCGATCTGAAGACCCTTTATGCTAACAATACAAAGTTTGTAAAGGGGTAATTGTTGACGTTCCGAAGAAGCGGCGATCCGCGAACAATAAAATTGCTAAAACTTCTATGAAAGCACATAATGCGGCATCAGCTAATGGTTTATAGTGACCAAGCACAAAGTAAAAATGAAGTTTAAGCTTTGTAAGTTGCTAGACGCTTGCTGACTTGTTATTTATTCCTTTTACGAAGTGGCCCTTTTGTTTCGCAGATCGAGGTTTAGACGTCCATGGTTCCTCGTTTATACCGTGACTTGTTTCTTAATTCTATTTGTAGGTATTAAAACAATGTTGTTTATTTCAGGCTCTCCTGCGTGGAGCAGTGAGTCAACAAAGTGCGGTTATATTGGTCTGCATGGCTATCGACAGATATTTGTATTTGTTGCACCCGGACACCTATCACAAACATTCGAGTAAAAAAGTGAGTGGGCTTTCGTTATAAAATTGTTTATTTGTCAAATAGTTGCGCTGCTCTCCATTTTTGTTTTTCAGTCAAGTTATATTGTTAGATGGATTTTTTTTAGTTGCTTGTTGGTTATTTTGTGGTCAACCTATTACAGTTCTATAGTTTCTTGACAGGATTGCTTAACGCATAAGGCTGGTTTAAATTCTTTATTTGTTTATTTTCCAACTTTACTTTCGAGAGTCGTGGACACAATAATCTCACACAATCTTTCTTAAGAAATCTCTGTTTGAGCGGCTTAGGAAGTTGTCGGGACAAAACTTATGTACTTAGGTGCAAAGGGTAGTCAAGTACGTGTTTAAAATTAACTCTTTCCTGCTTCGAAAGCGTTTTGTATAATTTATTAGGCTTATGTAAAAACTTTAAGTGTTTTGTGAGGAACAATGGAGCTGGCTTTGGAGATTTGCTTGTAAGCCTACCTACGTTTTTTATGCAGTTGGGATTAAAGTGGGGGATGCCTATACTCTATAATATGAGTTGGCAATGTAAAGATAAACAACATTGATAGGCATGACTTTTTATGCTAAAATTTTGTGTAAAAATAATACGTGGCTAAAACTAGATGTAAATGAATAGGTTGCACAGTAACAAAAGTTATGCATTGAATCATTATTTTAAGTAGTAGTGCATTTGACAAATATATAAGTATCCGACTTCTCAAAAAGGAGATGGTTCTTAAAATCAAATGCCTTATTTATTTCTTATTTTGTTGACGTAAATTAGGGTCTAGGGATCACTAGACTATATAAAACATGTTGACTGACAGGTCAATTTGTATTGTTATTACAAGAGTAATTCAAGGTCACCTTTGCCATTTTATACTCATATTTTTTTGTTTGGAATGGAAATTCATATCCAAATACTTGTTATTAGAGTTCCTAAGAGAACTAAGCTTCATTATCAAAGTGTCTTGAATCGAGTAAATTTAACTAAACAAATATTTTATTAAAATGTGGTTATATTTTACGAAAACATGAAACATACATGTGATACAAGAGGAAAAGCTTAGGTATAAGAATATTCGTCTACCCTGCTTTCAGCGGACGAGAAACGTGACTGAAATGGCTATGAAAAATAGGCCAGTCCTCTGGTCATACGAGTAGTGTGCGACATATAACTTAAATTGTACTTCTTATTTTATAGAAGTTGCATTTTCAAGCACACTCGTTGCAAAAATATCGACTACATACTATAAAATATATGTCTCATTCAAGTGCATTGAAAACGAATGCTTGACTTTGCCTGACGTGCTGGTATTTTTTTTATGATCCGACATTTTTACATCGGTGTGACAATAAATTCTTGTAGTATCAATATTTCTCAGTGTGAGAGGATGCCTGTGACCAGCCTGCAGTGGGACTATAAAAAGGCTTATGATGATAAAGATGAACAGTTGTTAGAATTTTTCTTCTAAAACTCTTCTTTTGTTTCTGTGTACACAGGGCTGCGTTCTTGTGATAAGCATAACTTGGATACTATCAGTTTCGCTGTTCGCTATCATGGTGCTACCGAGGTCTGGTTACTACTTCAACTCAACGGGGCTCATGGCGTGCGATGTCTTCCATAGCAGAGTTGCTTTCAGGTAATTCTTTATTTTTCAAACATTTTAGCCATACCTGATAAGTGGACTGAATCAGGAGATGATAAAAATAAAAAAATAATAATCAACTTTTGGAATTACCATACTTAAACTACTGTTTATAATCCTCATAATTTTAACTTTGTCCATTTGACATATTTTTTTTTCTAATTAAATTAAAAAAAATGCGTCTTATGTGACATTTCATGAGAACATAATCTGTAAAGTCCTACTTAAATTAAACTTTTATAACCCACTTAAAACACCATGTCCTATTTTTCTCTACTAGGATATTATCATGCTGCGCCTACTACTTCCCTACTACAATGGCGTTGATGTACTGTTACGGCTCTGGGTTCCACGTCAGCAAGACCAGGGGGAAATTCGACCCAGAACCTCTGAGACCCAACGGAGTGCCTGTACCGTGTGCGAAGACTTCGCACGGTGAACATGAAGTGGTGGTAAGAAATATTTTTTTATATCGGGGACAGTACCTATACCTACACGTATTCCTAAAATAAGACTTTCATAGGTTGTGCACATAAATGTACAAAAGTAGAAATCTCTTATTGAAGATATCTTTCTGAATCTCAAGATAACGTAAACAGTTGTCACAATGTTTAACTTCTAATTCTTCGCAGAAATTCAAAAGCAAATAATTTCTATGACATCAAATATGAATATCCCTAAACAGGTCACGTAGCGTACATTCATCATTTACAAGTGTACCTTGGTTAGCATATCAGCAATACATCTCCTTACAAATAAGATTAAATACAATAAGCATTCGTTACACAGATAAAGTTACTTTTATAAATCAAGATGATAAATAAAATCTCGCTCACGGTGTAATTGTATCAGACGGAATAAAATTATCCCCCGTGCTTCATTCTTTCCTATCTTTTTCAAAAACTTCGTTACCAATGTACGGGAGTTTTGATATATTGTCTTCCTTTTTAAGTACGCCTGACGCTTCCTCGACTTCATTGATTTAAGTGGCGCGCTCGCGTGTAGATTCTATTATAGCGAATGCAACATTAGTCTTGCAATCAAGGCAACAAGTTGATAAATTAAATTAAATTATCAAGTAAGAAATTGATTCAAACTATTATTTTAATATAACATCAAAACATATTTTTAATATACTCAAAAAACGTGTTACGTTTCATGATATGTACCTTGATATAAGCCTTCAGTGAGGTAGACTTCAGTTGGTAAATATGGCAAGACTCGTTAGCCCTAACCATTGAAATACTCACTAACCCAACGATCTATCGCAATGTAATGACATTCCACATCAATTGTACTACAACAGTCTCCCTTAACCCCGTCCATTCAGCTGCAAACATTATTATGGTACATGTTGATAATATAATTCTCTTTGCTACAGATTCAAGCCCCAGTAAGGCCACACAGCGTGAGCACGTCACGTACTATGGCTGCGATGTCATTAGGTTTCATCGTTATGGTCACTCCGGCCACTATTCAGGAAGTAGTTGCGGCTTGTACCGGCTGCAAGGTATGGATTTCTGCTTTGATATTGTTGGGGGCTAATGTCATTTTTAGTAGGTTACCAGTTTGGTGAGCTGCCCTCTGTATTCAATGTGGTGTGTTATTCATTGAAACAGTTTTCAGTATCTAGGTTTGAGTTTGAATGTATGTTACTCTTATTACCAATAAAGATTACTATGTTGGGATTGGATAACTAGGCGTGTAGTTGAAATACTTTATAAATCAAAAACTTAGTCGGCACCATTTCCGCAATTATATCTCACGTATGCAAAACCAAAGTTCTTGGCAGCCCTAAATATGTGCGGTGGTAGTACTTACTCTTTGATGCTGTGTTCACCACTACATTAGGCGTTGAACGCCGTCCTAACACTATCTCAGCGACCGTTCTCTTAAACATGCCAATTACCAGTGTCTATGAATATTCCTCCTAACTAAGGAAAAAGCGTCTGAACCTTCCCCTTTGAAAATCCTACTTTCACTAATGAATAATAACGAAAGCCTTTGGATAATAACGAGAAAGAAAATGATACAGCCGTGCATTACCATTCTTTATTTGAGCCGGGTTTCGTTGATTAATTTTATTGAATTTACTAAAAAAAGGTTCTATCCAAATATTTTGTTCCATATTTAATTCCATGTTCCATTTTTCGACATTGGCCGTCTTACCACAAAAACTTTTAAACGTCAGTTTATGCCTTGTCTAAAAAAATGACAAATTATGACGTTGACATATGGTTCATTTTGCAGCCAAAATTTTATTAGACAAGTGTAAAACAGGGTTTAAAGTTTTTGTAGTAAGGCCCTGGCTGTTTTATCTGTTTTTAAATTATTGAATGTTGTTTTTCTTTTTAAATAATGGGTTATTCAAATGTTTTTTCTTATGAAGGTACCTCCTTCCCTGGACTTCATCGTCACGTGGTTGGCGCTAAGCAACAGTTTTTGGAATCCATTTCTATATTGGCTATTAAATAGTCATTTTAGAAGGATTAGTCATGAATTGCTACAGTACTATGTAAGTTGTAACGTATTTTATTTTAATAAAAATTATTGTTATGTTATGTATGCAAATATTCATGGTGTTGATTGGCAATTGTATTCATAATAATTGAAATGCGGCCCATTGATTAACCATTCATTATTTAATTAATTAATTAACTTACCACTAAATTGGAATAAAATGCAATATTTTCAGGAATTCATTCATTCCGTATATAATATACGGCTACCCATCCAACACAACTAAAATCTTATTTTTATTGACAGGTTTGCTGTCGGAGATCAAAATCTTTCCCAAGTTACGAGAAACCCACAACAGGATGTTGTGGGTCCCCCGTCACATCCGATGGTTTACATTCAAAAGGCGAATTTGAGGGCCTCGGAGAAAAGTACTGGGGCGAGATATTAGAACGTACTGTATCATCATCATCCCTTCACGCTATTCAGAAAGCATGCCATCGCGATCCTCTGCGATGTACCGGTTCCTTCAAAGGCTGCTCAAGTAGTACTTGTAAACAAGACCCAAGATTCTTCGATGGCTATGGCCCAACAGACTACAGACAGCTAGACAGATCAGCCTTCCAAATTGAATCTTGTTCACGACAATGTAGACTGAAGAACTCAGACATGTGCCTGTTTAGACCAAGCCCCGGTCTGGAATGCGGACGATCTCGTTCCAATTTAAGTTTAGATGAGGGCAACTTCAACAAGACTTGTAATGGTAGGCATCCGGAGTTGTGAGAGTTCCGAAACTGTCCGGTTTTCGGGCATAGAAGTAATAGCATAAGTATGTATCCAGGTGTGGAACATTTTAATTCAAATATAAAGTGGAAGTTTGACGATTCGCCTGGTGTTGACGATGACATGCAAAATTTAGAACATAATCTCGATAGAATACGCAGTTTAAGTCACGAGAGGAGTTTTAACGCGTACGGACTGAAAGAGAACGATAATTTATTGGAGGTTGAAGTGAATGATATAGTGGAGGACGACTCCGATGAAAACAAAGACTACGGTAACGGTTGTGTTCATGACATTCATGACGAAAAAAGTGAATACAGTGCTCATAAATTCTCTCGTACTTCGTCGTTATCTAATAGAGAACTTGACGTTATCAAAGAGAGCTCGAGGAGCTCCAGTGACACCGAAGTGACGTTAACGCGATGACTTCCGAGGGTTACCTTTGACAAAGCGGTTAATGTTGTTCATTTGGATTTATCCCCGGAACATAGACACCAATGTAAACAAAAGTGTATATCGACAGTTAAAAGACATCCCTAGTTGTTTGATGGTTTAGAAGAGAAATATTAGTTTTAAGTACATGTGGACCAGTAGCTTCGGGTCTGATTTCTGTAAATGATTCAATAGTGTGTGAATGTGGTTTATGAACGTCGAGGAACATTGTGCCAATATTATAGATGTAGAACATTGTGAGCTCCAACCTACCTCTTTGGGAGACACGAATGGTTTTGTGTAAATAATTTTCCCTGAAGAATAGTATATTGTATAACGTTAATATTTATACCGAGTATGAATAGATACCGAGTGTTAACAAGTTTTAGTATCAGATCAAGTAAAGGAAGTTTTGTATTTTTTGTAATAGTGGAATCGGAGTATTATGAAATTGTATTTATACATTATAATAAAAGAGATTTTGTGTATTTCTAATTTTAATGTCGTATTAAATTAGTTGAACTACTACTGTATTTCTTTATAACTTCATGTATTAAACATTCACTGATACAAAATGTGAATTTATTCCGTATGTAAATAATAATAAGACTGTTTGAAGGGAAATTCTTAAAGTTATTCAGATCGCACAATACTTTTCTTCTATACATAATGGAGTATTAATTAATAAACATTGTTGATGTCTACTTAAATGTTAAATCAGCAAACGGAGAGAAAATAAATTGTTTATATAACTTTTGGTTTTATTTTGGTTAGAATTAAATGATCCCAACTTGATTGTCCTTTTCGAATTGAATGAAATTAATGCCGAATTATTTATTTAAAGTAAACGTAATGTACCTAAATAGTTCGGAAACAATTCATACTTAAAAAGAACCTATGTTTTGTATATACGATTAAATAAGTCCTCTAGAATCTTGCAATGACGTTGACGTTGTGCAAAAAGCAATGGAATAGACAGAACTGGTTCTTATACGAAATTAATTGACTATCTATCATTCATGTATCCAAGTAATGAAGTGCCTCTATAATTACGCCACCTGGTCAGTTCGAGTAAACTATCTCATGAACACTTATAAGTCATGTACACAGGACGGGTAAATAGGATTAGTTTCAACGAGGTTTGTCAAGAAAGATTTACAACAAGTCACAGCTTAAAAAAAAACAATCTGTACCTATCCTGAATTCATCCATATAGAAAAGACTAGCATGCATCCATATAGCACTAAATGGTTGCTGTTCATCGGAGGAGACCAACGTGCATATTAAGACAGCTAAAGATTGATATAATGTAGGTATAGATATACTTAGCACTCTAAACATTTCAAAGAACACGCTAACGCCTTAAATAAAGTAGATACTTACTGTCACAGCGATATTACCTATCATGCCAAAAAACAGTTTACTATTCAATAAAGTTCACACAAAATAAATACAGTTCCTATAAACGCCAGTGTAAAACAATAACACTACAGTACTACGGTGCAAGCTAAACTAGTTCACGTACGATATTTGGTTTACGTCAATTTTTATGACCAGACAACGGGTTTACAGCGCATAGCGGATAGTAAGTGGTACTAAAGGTGTTGATGTTCGGGACTACAAGGCTTATCTAGTAGACTTGTCATCAGTGTTTTTATCTGTGGTGCAAGCTTGCGATTTTGGTAATTTGGGCTGCAATCATGTATGTTTTCGGCCAAACGTGAGATTTTATAGATACAATAATTTGGGATACATATTACTAAGGAATATATTTATACTTTATTGCACTTAGAAACACTACTCTATAGGAACATAGTTTAGAAAGTTGAGTTACAAAGGCGTGCTACACACAGATAGGTATCGGTTCTCTAACAGCAAGCCTTAGAATGATAGAGAGGTTTGATAGCGAAGGAAATCAGAACATTCTGAGAGAATTCAGATTAAAACTCAATATTTTTATATTCCTTGCTAAAAATGGCAGCAAATATTAAATAAAGCACAACCTTACATGTGCCAAAATCACGAACACTTCCCATTCAAAAATTTCCCTATAGTAATTACGCGGCACTTTTGTGCAAGGCATTATAATCTGTCACAATTTACAAAAAGGATGTTTTTTATGTTCGCACCGAGGCTTATTTAGTCAGGAAATTATAACAAATGGTTGCAGCGAAGACACGGGAAATCTTTAGCGTGAAATACGTGTACCGTCTTTTATTGTCACAGTATTAAGACTAACTGTGCTTTCCGGCGTTACGTGTCTTCTTTATTAACAGGTTTACCGTGAACGGGGGCTGTTTCATTTGTTTTGCCGTCCTTATTGACGTTTTCAAATAAAGCCCAGATAACACGGAACAGTAATTAAAAGTCTTAAAAAATAAGTTACTTTCAAAATGTTACCCAAGTTACTTTTCAACCCTTTATTTATCCTATGATAAAGTAAAATATATTAAAAAAAAACTGATTTTGACTCTTGAAATTATTGGAAACATTTTAGTGAGTAGTTAAAACTATCTAAACACTTTCAACTCTCTATAATGAAGAAAAAAGACGAGATCCTTCATGACTTCCATTCATAGAAAAATACAAAAACCTTTTACAGACGAAAATACTTCCTTCATATTCCATACCACAGAATAATTCCATCAGTATAGAACTCCTAAATAATATTCTCCCATAATTTCCCCCTTATTATAACACGTGCGAACAGACGGATCGTTTTACAATACACAGTATAACGAACGATATTAAGGTCTCTGCACACAGCGGGCGCGGTACGCGGCAGCGCGACACAATGTACTAGATCGTCGCGTCGCGTCGCGTCGAGCGGGACCGCTCTGTGTGGCGGCCTCCGTAATATCTAGTACATTACAACTGCTCAGTGTCGCGTCGCCGTCCCGTCCCGCCGCGCCGCGCCCGCTGTGCAGAGACCTTTATTATTTTGTGTGGCCAAGGGTCCCACTGAATGTTGAAGACGTGACCTGCTTGGC
This sequence comes from Helicoverpa armigera, assembly GCF_030705265.1. NCBI lineage: Eukaryota > Metazoa > Arthropoda > Insecta > Lepidoptera > Noctuidae > Helicoverpa > Helicoverpa armigera. The sequence goes on from NC_087126.1 coordinate 7,441,721, forward strand.
TATGGGTATATAATGTTACCCCATCGTCTGTGTGTGATATTCCCATGGAATCTAACCCTTGTTAATAGAATTACATTCATGAGATATTCATTGACTTCAGATGCGCTTTTCGTTGGAAATGGGTATTATTTTTTGTTTACATTTCTTTTATATGTATTTTTAGACCGCAAACAAAATTCTATGAGAAATTCTTTATGTTCTCAGATTGGCTGATAGAACGAACATATGTAGTTTATGGTTTTGTGAGTAGTTGATAAAAAATAGTTTTCGCTTTATAACTGGACTGAATCGGGATTTAAAATTATTTCCAGTTAATTAAAAATGAGTAGTAAATTCAGGTGACATAAAAAAGTATAAAACATAAAACTACAGGAATACTTCGACACCTGATCGATGCTCTTTTATATTATGTTTTATGTTTATATTTATTTTGTATATAGTATTTTATTTTTAGTTTTGTATAAAGATAACTAGTTTAAGTTTGTATATATGTATAGTGTGTACATTGTACAAAATTTAAAAAAAAACTTTAGAAGTAGGTACTGCGCTTCAATATATGTAGATGAAAATATTGAACATCTTTATTCAAGAATCTAAAGGATATCTCCATAAAATAATTATTCCATCATCGAATTTATGACTGGCATTGAAGATAAATTAATGTCCAATAGTTCAAAAATGCCTTTGGCTTCACACAATGGGCTGAACGTTCAGGTATGAAATCTTATAGCCAAGAGATTTCATATTACACTGTGCAATGATTCGTGGGAAAATAATAAGTATCATTATGTATGGCTCGGTGACTTGATTGATAATATAATTTATGGATATGTGAAGAGTAGTGCATACAAATTATGTGCACATATGTGTGGCGATTTTGAGACTTTTCTGCAGACTTGTAGGGATATAGGTACATTCGTATGCATTCTCGCTTTGATATCGTCGTCATTTCAGTCAACATATAATTAATTGTCATGTAGAGCTAGGGGTAGAATGCTAAAATAACGTCTTGTAAATGAACCACTATATTTAAGTGGCCAATCCTTAGCCCAGCCTTGTCTATTCTCAACTTTTTTAAGGTTAGCTTCAAATCTTACTGCTAAGTATCATTGTGTGTGTGTGTGTGTGTGTGAGTAAGCAGCTGCCTATTTGACCTCTACAACAAAGTTATACACAGCCTGGCAATTATAAATGACCCATATCCAAGAAAAAACTCAACCTAAATACGAACAGGGTACATTAAAATTAAAAGCGTATGTAATTAAATAAAAAGTAATTAAGGAGAGAACATGAAAGCTCTATTGAAAAGATACTCAGTCACCTGACTAGAGGCTATAAATATATAAATCTGTTTATTTACACAGTAATGGCTCTTAGTTCGCCGAGAAAAACTATTCGACGAAAGCCCTCTTTTATTCACTTTTTCTGTCCGTTTTCGACCGAAACGTGAAACGAACGTTTCTGAAAGAAGTGTAATATTTCACTGGACGCGCAATAAATTACTGGTGCTTTCCAAATCGATACTGCATTGATTAATATTGTTTTGGTAATAGTTTTGTTTGGTTGTGAATAATTATGGTGTATATTGTTATCGTATTAAGTTTTATGAGAGAACGATATTTTCGGGTTTTGATTCTTAAGAACAAATGTCATGAATCACGTGTTCTTCTAGTGCTTCAATATTTAATTATTAAAAAATAATTGTTCTTGTTTGTCGTGTTTGGATAAATCATTCTCAAGTATTTGCAACGTGTACTTTTACTAAAGTAAACTCGAACCAGTTTCCTATTTTGATCAAAAACAAACTTCCTACCAAATTATCCCAATCCCGCCAATATTATTATTGGAAACAAAAATAATAAAACGATCCAATTTTCACCCTTCCCATATTATACGCTCGTTTCCTATAAAATTGTAACAAGAAACCGTAAACAGAATATATAGGAAGACTTTAATATACCGCATCACCGGATAACGATGGTTTCATTATAGGAGATAGAAACTATAAAATTGTTTATAACCCCTGCCTTCGGAATCTAGCTGACTAGATACAGTAAACAGCTTTGACACATGCTCACATTATTATGTGGAATCTCACTATTACGGGAGTTGGGAAATAAATAGATAAGTTTATAAAGGTAAGAGATAGGTACTAAAGTAGATTCACATTTCTTTCCCATGACAATTCCAATAAAGGCGAATAAAGGCAATCAACCAAAGATATTAGAATTACGAAAAAATCTATTGCGATTTATTTTAATTAGGTAGATTTTTTGTCAATACCTAAAATAAAAGAAGAAGAAGCGAGGACAAGTAATTAATTTCAATAAAATATTACCTAAATAATAATTTTGAAAACAAATGACGTAATTTACACAAAATATCTTCCAAATCATTCACAATTACACAATAATCAAAAGTCAAATGACCACAAGGGCGGAATCAATTAATTTCAACAAAATCCTACTTCAGGCTATTGATATCAATTGTCTTAGGCAATTTACAAACGGTATCAAATAACCGGGATTAATATCACTTAATTTGTGTACAAAAGACTATAAATTATTCTCATCTAACAAGGGCATTAATTTGATGAAATAATATTTCTCAAACGATGCAATTATATTGTTTAAATCTGAATCTGAGGGCACGGCAGTGCCCCAGCCAAGACTCGAGCAAAGCGGGCACGGCCGTACCATCTTTTCTCGAAGCGTTTCGCGGCTATTTCAGCCCCCTGTAACTTCCATGTGAACAAAGCTATGAGTTTAGGTTTTCGATGACCAAGAGTAAGTATTAGAACAAGCTCAGTCTCAAAATTACAAGACATTTGAAAAAATAGTTTACGAGTTATGAGCGATCAAAGTTACACCATTTTGTCACTGACTCACTCAACAAAACCTTAAAACTTAATAAAAAAATAGGAAACAAATTTATATTTGCGGTTTTTCAAGAACATTGTGTATGAATTTTGACTGCATTGATAACTTTGTTATTTATTTATGTACAAAATATTACTATTTGTTTTATTGTTACGTAGTGTGGTATATTGTTATTATGTATTAAATATACATACATATGAATAAAAAAGCTAGGTTAAAATGAAATGAACAATGATAAAATCTTTCATATTAATGCAGTGCGATACATACTGCATGCTCGCTCGATAGATGGCGTTGTGCTGGTCTAAATCGCGCTATGGTTTCGTTACATAGCTTAGTATAAGTAGTACTTTAAAAAAAAATCAAATAATTACATGTGATAGCGCCATCTACCTCTGAAATAAATCTCTTTTGTTCTAAAAGATATTTGATTCAAAAATTCGTCAATTTCGAAAATGATTAGTTTATTTAAAAAAAAAATGTTGTTTACGTGCTACTTTTGGTCTACATATTTAGTTTGTTATATATTTAGTTAGTTGCATGTAAGTTAATTTAATTTGTTATATACTATAGAAGAAAGAGATACTTAGAGAAGAAAGAGACCTACAAAAAATAAATTAGATCCCATCAAAAACATTAAATGTAAAAAAAGCCAATCCTCGACGCAGTTCCTCCACCGTAAAAAGTTTTGAGATCGCATAAAAGCCAAGTCCTGTTCAACTTTAATTGTAATAATAAATCAACATTTTGTGACTATATCAATTAAATAGTTTTGTTCATATTACAATAATATTGTCTTGGCCATGAGGACAAGTTAAAAGTCGCTCCTTGTAAAAATGTGTAAATACCATTGAATTGATAAATTCTGTATGGACATGATTTTACGATTGGACTGATTATGCACTGAAGAACTTAGACAAGGACTTAAAAGACTTAGAATTTGAGATCACCATGGACTAAACATCCGCCATAGTACATGTGCAGTTCAGTGATGGATGATACTGACTCATTTAGTAACGATTGAATAAACTAAATGTATTTAATTCTGTGATATTAAACTCCATGTTTAACTTTCACCTCTCCAAGATATGCTGTATTATATTTGTAGTTTATTGTGCTCATGGCCAAGTCAATATTATTGTAATATGAACAAAACTATTTAATTGATATAGTCACAAAATGTTGATTTATTATTACAATTAAAGTTGAACAGGACTTGGCTTTTATGCGATCTCAAAACTTTTTACGGTGGAGGAACTGCGTCGAGGATTGGCTTTTTTTACATTTAATGTTTTTGATGGGATAATTGTTTATCGTGGTCGACCTGCGATTGTTCAAATGTGGTTCATTTGTTTTTATTATGATGTAAAGATTTTCTTCTGTTCAGAAAACGAATTTAATCTGTAAAATTATTATTGTTTTATTAGAGGCATTACAGTCGGTGTTTGAAAATGATAATTCATCATCATCTGCCTAGCCTTTCCCAACTATATTGGTTTTCAAGTCTAATTTCAGCGTCATTATCTAATTTACAAATAATGAAAAAGGTAGTATTATTTAAAAAAAAGTGGACGCACTAAAAAACAGAAAGTAGCACCAGCAAATATTTTAAAATCTCACGTGTTATCGCTAACATTACAAAGCGTCAGGATTTGCAGTGCCTTACCTAGATACCCAACAAGGAACCACCTGGTCGGCGAAAAAGAAATAAAATGGAACTTTTCGCCAGACAATTTTCAACTAAAGGCCCGGATTGTAAAATCGGTACAGTCGGTAGATACGTGCGTAGTACAGTCGGTTTCAGAAGTGTGAACATGACGGTTATTAGGTTACGTCTCAGAGAGAATTGCTATTCAAGTTCTATAGGAACAATGGGATATTCTTATGGACCAGAAATATACGTGCTCTTGGGGTATAACTGGTCTCTAGCCTAGTGAGATGTAGTTGGGATTGACAGCTCATTTTTTTATTGTAAACTTCATAATTCAGATGTTTAAAAGTAGAAAGATACATTGTATAATGCAGTTTGTGAAAGTAAAAAGTTGATAATATTCATTACAAGAGCTGAGAAGAGGGCACAAAATATTTTATGATCGAAGTAATTTCTAGAATAGTACTTTTTCACTGTTATCACAAACCCCATGCCACTCAACAGAAAACAACAGATTACTACACCATCCTAAGCTAACAAACAATACCCGACATTTTCCTCAAACATCGCCTCACAAACAAAAGCACCCTGAAATCAATTCAAATACATAGAAAAGCACACACACCATAATTTAATATCATGTACAAATATGCTGAAGTCGAACGCGATTTCCAAGAACTAGTCTCATGTAGGATATTGGCTTGGAAGGAAACAGGCTTCGAACATTACAGAAAGTAGGCGCACAGTTCCGTATAGCGTGTCGCCCCGTCTGATATGTGTTTCAATTCGTGTCGTACGATTTTATAGGCCGCGGTTGAAGAGGAAAATTTAGCTCCAATTTGTGTTAACATTCTTTTTTTTTCGTTTGAAATCATCACGTGATTTAATACTTTTACAATGAATATATGAATTCGGCATCGGACTAAACTTTTAAGATTAAAACTATACTTTTAATGAAACAGGCTTCGAACATTACAGAAAGTAGGCGCACAGTTCCGTATAGCGTGTCGCCGCGTCTGATATGTGTTTCAATTCGTGTCGTACGATTTTATAGGCTGCAAGTTGAAGAGGAAAATTGAGCTCTGATTTGTGTTGACAACCTTTTTTTTTGCGATTGATATAATCACGAAAAGTGATTTAATACTAAAATGAATATATGAATTCGGTATCGAACTAAATTTTAAATATTATCTGTCTTACTACAAAAACTTTTAAACGTCAGTTTAAGACTTATCTAAAAAAATGACAGATTACCTACGACGTTGAAATAAGGTCCATTTTGTAGCCACTATTTTTTTAGACAAGTCTTAGACACATGTTTAAGTTTTAGTAGTAAGACCTTAAAAGTATACTTTTAAGGAAACAGGCTTCGAACATTACAGAAAGTAGGCGCACAGTTCCGTATAGCGTGTCGCCGCGTCTGATATGTGTTTCAATTCGTGTCGTACGATTTTATAGGATGCGGTTGAAGAGGAAAATTGAGCTCTGATTTGTGGTAACAACCTTTTTTTTGACGTTTGATATAATCATGTGACTTAATACTTTTACAATGAATATATGAATTCGGCATCGAACCAAACTTTAACATTAAAAGTATACTTTGAAGGAAACAGGCTTCGAACATTAGGTACAGAAAGTAGGCGCACAGTTCCGTAAAGCGTGTCGCCGCGTCTGATATGTGTTTCAATTCGTGTCGTACGATTTTATAGGATGCGGTTGAAGAGGAAAATTGAGCTCTGATTTGTGTTAACAACCTTTTTTGGCGTTTGATATAATCACGTGATTTAATACTTTTACAATGAATATATGAATTCGGCATCGAACTAAACTTTTAAGATTACAAGTATACTTTTAAGGAAACAGGCCTCGAACATTACCGAAAGTAGGCGCACAGTTCCTTATGGCGTGTCGCCGCGTCTGATATGTGTTTCAATTCGTGTCGTACGATTTTATAGGCTATGGTTGAAGAGGAAAATTGAGCTCTGATTAGTGTTAAGGGTAAGAAATAGTTTGGGGTTAAAGATAGTTATGCGGCGTGTTTGGCTTCTTGCGATGTTACTCGATTGTTTTATTGACTGACAGATAGATAAAGTTTTTGTGTCAGATAGTAAGACAGGAATGATACGATATGTAGGTCATATCATAGGTATTACTGTTTATATATGAACTTAATTATAATTGATTTAAGTATTTTTTTATAATTAGATGAAAATATTTTTTGGCATTTGATATAATTATAACAAGTGATTAATACCTGTAAACCGAATTAATTATTTAAAAGAATCAAACTAAACATTTCTAAGATCAAATTCATATTGGCTGCAATTGTCTTAAATCTCAGTAAACCGTAAAAAAAAACATTAGGTGAAAGAAAATACACTTATCTATTACCTACGTGAATTTGAAAGCCAATATCATACATTGCTTGCGTAACAAGCATGTAGGGTGACTACACATGACGCCTGTTAGTAATGTATAGGAAATGATTGACACAAATTGGGCGTCTCGCGAAACTGTCGTTATTGGATACCAATCACAATTTCCCACTAGATGTGATATCTACGACATTGGTACTACGTTTAGTATAGATACCTTTATGGGTATTGATAGGTACCTATATGCTATTGAGATCCCTGTATCATGATTTTTCTTAGGTTTTTATTTTTTGTAGCGATGGAGACAGATGAAGGAATAATGGATATACTAATTGTATCATTAAAACAAACACATTATTTGCCCATATGTACTTGAAAGTCTTAAATGTATCTAGGTATTAATTTAGTACATATAAACTTAAGTTAAACTTACTGAAATACACATTCAAAATTGCATAAAATCCGTAACATTTCATAATAGTCATTAAAAAAGGTAACTTTTACCGAATCGTGGCGCTAAATTGCTGCCGATAGCCTATAACAGAACAAAGTTCACGGCTGGACCATTTAACAGGAGTTGTTAGGAATTCGTCTAATTAAAAGTTTTAGAATGGCTTCCTTCATCGTAATATGTTAACTTGTATATTTTACGACGATTAGAGGTTCCGAGGAAAGTCTCGTTACCTGATTTTATGGACCAATCGAAACTGTCGACTAATTGCCCTTTTCTAATATTTATAATCCGCGGTATTAAACTGGTTTTGTTAAAATGTATGTATTTTATTATTGGGAATAGGAGTTTATATTTGTTTTGTAAATTGACTTTGTATATTTAATCACAAGATACAATCTATACAGACACATTTTGTTTTTAGCTTTTTTATTTTTCAATAACTGTGTTGGGATGAAAAGCCTGTAAACTATATTTGTTGTGATTTGAATAAACGAACTTCAAAACTTTTAATCAATTGTCTTAGTTTAAATAATACTATAAGGCCTTTTGTAAGTATAAGGCCTTTTGTTACCTCGCGGTTCGTCGAAGTTAGAAATTGGTCCACCGCCGTGATGCACCTCCACCACCATTTTATTATACGGCAACATTGCGATCCTGTAACAATTTGCATTTTGCAACTAAAACAAACAAAAAAAAACTTATTGTGTAAGGGTACTTTAGACCAGACAAGCATAGATGGTGAGCTCTTTCGTAGCACTTTAGCATTCTTTCCTAAATTATTTGAAAGCTTGTAGACTCAACTGGAGCATTCTTTAGTAGTTTTTTCTAAATAATTTGATAAGTGGGGAAATAATCTCTAAGATTAATAGTTCTAATACCCATTATATACAAGTCGTACAGTCACAACTTTCAAAATAAATCACAGCTAGTAAAAACGCGAACTGGGTTTAGTTTAGTTGTTTTGAAGATCACATAAACGATAAATAACCACGCAACCACAGTGTTACTATCTATATCACTAAATTGTCAATCCTAGGCCATTTAAAATGTTTTATTGAGGTCAACACTTGTTATATTGGTAGCAATACAGAGTGTTCTCTGGCGATTGCCACAATTTATAACGGGTGTTCACACGTCTGTGGTCGATATTTGTGATGACGGATAAATGAATTAGTGAGAGTAAGATTTTCAAATTGAAGGATTCTTTAAATGTTTATTTTTAAAGGAACTTGAGGACGCATGATGTGTAGTCCCATAATAGGAGGATTGTGAGGCATAATGACGAATTGTGATGACGATAGGGTTCGATGAATGGTTTTAAGGATGTCGCTATATCTCAATAGGTTATTGATAGCAAAATATTTAAATGGAAAAGTACTGAACGCCTTAGTTAGCAATAAGAATATTCTATTCATTACATTCTGTATTCAGGCACTTCAACTGATAAGATACTGAAAGCGACACTCTGATACACTAGGTATATCTGCTAATGAGACTGAAAACTGAAGGTAATTGAGCAGCTGTTGACTTGTAACTTGATTAAGTGGTTTCAGAATTTGAAAATAACTCAAGATGTATAGATAATTTTAGACATGAGTCAACTTTATTGAGCATTTTGAGTAATAGAAAAATCATAGAATGACTAATTAACAAAAAATAAATAATGTCGGTCCTGCGCCTGATCTCTCTCCGGTCGTGTCGGATTGCTGTCCCATCGGGTTATAAGAGTGAAGGAATAGAGAGTGCACCTGTGTCTACGCAAATGCTTGTGCATTATAATATGCCGCCGTAGCTAGCGAAAATCGGCTAGGAGAACATCAATTATAAAATAAAAAGGCAGGACTTAGGAAATCGGATTTATTTCGACTTTGTTTAATTAAAACTGACTAAATTATTTCGCTAAACTGTGAAATCGGTTAAGTGGCTTCGGAGCCCCAATATGTTAAAAAAACTGTTTCCTTACAGCTGCAGCAGGTGATATTTATTCACCTGTTCACCTGTTACTGATACCTTATTATTAACAAATCAGATACACATGAAACACCACTCAAGAGTGATACAGTCTACAAGAAGTTCACGCCACGTTAGCCAAGACTAAGTCACGGAGTCACACAAGATGGCGGCGAGCCAAGCAATAACATTTCTGTTCACATAACAACACTTGGCATAGGTTAGTGTAGTGCTTAACTTGTCGATGAATGACCAAATTGTATTGTAATGGGTGAGACCTTTGGATATTTTATCGATAGTGGTTTTTGAATGGGTTTTGTGAGATCTTGAGTTAAGTGATTTTTTATCATATTAAATTTTTATGGTACGGTACAAGACTCGGAAGTTGATCAATTTTCTAGGTAGTTAAATGGTACATTTCAACTGCCGTTTATTATTTTCCGAGAGTTGATCAACTACCTAGAAAATTGATCAACTTACGAATTTTGATATTTTCCGATGACATATCCATTCTATTAGTTTGATCAATCTGTTTGATTAATAATTTTAATCTAAGGCTGTCTGTGTTTACACTTGTAAATCAAAAAGGACATTGTTAAAAAACTGTTTATTTGATGTTTTTAAAAATCATGAGTACCCACTTTTTTATAATTTTTTGTCGGGAGACAAGATGCACTTTATAAAAATTCTACGAGTTTACCGCCACACGATACAGGAATATCCACAGTAAATCAACTACACAAGTTTTGATACAAACAATTTATAAAAAAAACATTAATCAGCACCCTTAACGTCAAAAATAAGTTAAGAAAAACATATTGACATTTTGCTGTTCGAATATTATCCATATCGTTTCACCTTGGATATATTGTAGCATTTCGTCAATGGCCAAAAAAAAAGTTTTCATTTCATCATTTTCAAACACAATAACTTAATACATTGTTTTAAAGATAAGCTCGAAATAATTGCAGTAGACCTACTATATTCTCTGTCACCTGTCCACCGTGTTGGCCGGTTGCCGTCTGATGCAGCAGTGTTTTGTTTTGCTCCCTTTCCATTTTCTCCGAGTGAAGTCATAATCTAGTCCTGTGTTTTTTTCAGATGCTACCACTAGTCCCATTATCTGAGGACTTTAGCATTTTAACAGTATTCTTGAAAGCGTATTTTTTATACAGTCGACAAATATTCGTTTCTTTTGTTTTAGATTTCATCGCAAGAGGAAAAGCTGCAGTTTTTTTGTCACTTGTAGGATATATATATTTTTTAATGTATTTCAGATTCAAAACTCCTGTAACAAAAGTATGAAAATTGTATGTTTAGAGTCTTTCCTCCCCACTCAGAGACATTTAATGATTACTTAAGTCACTCCTTAGTGACGGAATGTCATACAAATCCTTCACTAAGGAATGGCTTAAGTAACCAAATGTCTCTGAGTGGGGAGGTTTAACTATAATATGAAGACTCTATTTTAAAAGGTTTGGTCTTTTTCAGTAACTTTTCATATCCTGCACCTATTACATTTTTTACTATCCTTGATGTAAAAACTAAAGAACCCTTGTCTAACCTTCCAATGATTTTCACAAATACAATGAAATCAGCCCCATTTGTTGAAACATAACAATACTAAACCATCTAATTGTTCACAGTTCGGTCACGTAGACATACCTAGTAAAGTACAGAACACAGATCAATGTGAAATCTTTCGCACCGTTAACACCAAATACAGTTCAAACTGATTGCGTGCATGCGGGCCCACGAGATTGGAAACTATATGCTTGTTCGATTTACGATGTTGGGAACACCTATGGTGAGACAAATTGATCAATTATAACCTTGAATTGTAATATAATATTTAAGTACCTATACTCATCGATATATATGTACTCCTATACTTATAGTAGGTGCGGGTTATCTATCACCAATTGCAAAAGAAGCTACGTTAAAATGAGCGTAAGCGTACCTAATAAAACAACAATCCATACTGATATAATCAAGAGGAAATTTTTTTTTGTTTGTACCCCAATGATTCCGAAACTGCAGAACCGATTTGAAAAATTATTTCACTTTAACTTTATGAGGATAAAGTAGCTTCCCAATAGTGAAATAACTTGAGGAAGTTATAGGTATAGGCTATATTTTATTCAGGTGTGATTAGTAGTTTCCACGGAACGTGAGTGCAATCGAAGGATAACAGCTAGTTGTTAATAAATAGATTGACGATGTAACCAACCATGAGTAATGATTAATTTAGAGTATTTTAGAGATTCAACAATAATACAGAGATATATTAGGTAATAAGTAATTGTTTAAAATAATTCATGAGAACGCTAAAAAGATGCTCAAAGAACTACTTTTAAAACACTAACGCCTTTAAGTACAAGCTTAGCTCAGAAATCTTAAAGTACTTTTCGTTGAACAAGTTCATTACGAGTGCGACTGGTAATACCTGTAGCTTCAGTACTGAAAAACAAATAAGATGAGTGAACAGACAAACGGTACAAGATATTTTCCTTAATACATTTTATCCATGAATGAAGTAATGAATTTGGTGTCTATCTGTATTGGGTATCAAAATGTCAAATAGGTAAGTGTATTTTGGACAGAGACCCTATTTGTATATGTCGTAAAATTGTCTCCTTTAACATAACTGTGTCGGAAAAATAACTTATTTATAAAACTCTTTTTCTTTTTATATAAAAACTTCTTTCGAAGAATCGCAGTCTCAAGATTTTAGGGAATTTATTTGACCAAAAAAGCTACCGAAGGTTGTTATTTCATGTAGATGACGAAGTAGGTATAAGTTAGTTTTAGAGAATTATTTCTGTAGGTATTTTTTTCAAACCTAAAATTCATTTTTACCCATACAAAATAAAAGATGTAGTTATTTGTTATTTTTCAATTCGTTTAAAAATAGGTACCTACTTGTAAAATAACAGAACTCATATTTTTTAACAAAACAGCTGAACAGTGCTAAATGCGCATTTTATCACAAAAAGGCCCAGCATTCAAAACAATAATACAGCAAGCATGCAAGTTTTCCCGTTCACAGCAAAAACAGGAACCCGTTTATTTTCTTTTCCACAGAGGAATTTATTCAGGGATCAGTGACACGGCACTGGGGCCCGTACACAGTATTCACTATTGTTTGTGCGGCTCTCCCCAAACCGCACAATAATGAGTGTCAAGTGCTTGCGACAGCGGCGCGCTTTAAAATCTAATTTGTACGACAAGAATGCTTTTACACAGTTTTGAACTTCGCACGAAGAATATTACGCTACCTTTGAAGTCGCGGACTATAATGGATACCCATATATTTCAGAGGGCACACTTAGAAGCCGACTACATAGAATTTCCATTTTCTTTTTGATCCCACAGTCGTATAAAATCAATGTTTTATTGCGTATCTTAGGGCTACGTTTTTTTATAAAGCATTGTCTGAAAGATTTCTTTTATCAATTTCGGTGGCTTACTTAGTTGAATTTAGAGTCTAGGCTTAACTACATTATAATTTATATTAATATAGGTATATCCAGCCTTCGTGGATACAATAGTGAACAGACCTATTTCTTTTAATAACTAGTGAAAAATCTTTTTACTCCAAAACTTTATACTTTAGTCTTGTAATAATTAAATAAAAAGTTTACCATGTAAACAGATCCTAAAACATCATTGTTTACTCATCCAGCACACCGTAACCACCGCCTAATGAGTGTCAAGTGACGTCACGAACCCCGCCATTAGCGCACAGATAACACACATCCACTTCTACTCACGAAAAACAAAATGAAAATTTATTTTTTAAGAATAAAGAAGTATTTTCGAATGAAAATTTATATGCGTTTTGTTGAAGAAGTGTGTGACATGTTTTTCCGAACAAACAAAGCGGGAAAATGGAGCATAGTTTGTGAGTCGAGGCTTGAAAAGTTTGTTTAAATTGAATGGTTTTCATATAGGTTGATAGACAATTTCGATGTTGTGGGACATTGAAATAATGGTGTTGCTGTTATATAAAGTGCCCACCTTAACAGGTGCGTTATAAAGAAGAATGTACCTACTCATATATGTATATGCCTAAGTTAAGGAACGAATTGGATTGATAGAAGAAACATGTGCCGGGTAAGACAAATATAGCTTTTGATAAATTACTTTGTTATCCAAAATAGAGGTCATATGCATTATCCAGAAACATAACTTCTAGGTACTTCATAGAACAAACATAATGCACTAGAGAGCTATACTATAAAGTCATGCTTATTCACTTAGAATCACAACTAACACGTATTCTGACTAAACGTGAAATTAGAACTATTTCAGCTTTGCTGAGGCAAACTCCGGACAACTTGTAACGTACGTGGGACGACTTAGCGTCTTAATTAAAATACGTAATTAGCAATAGTGTGTGCTTTAGAGTTCCTGAACTGTGTTTGATTTATAAGGAAACTGTGTGACGTTTAATGAGGTTCAGATGTATTGTTATTTCTTATCTACCTACATAAAGATATTTTATTCATTTAGTTATTGCTTTTGTAACTGCATAGGTATAGCGATGTAGAACCTCTTAGTATCTGACTTTCAATGGGCAATGAGCAGATGAAGACTTTATTTTACGTTATTTCTTACAATCAAGAAGCCTATATTTTTTTTCAATTATGAAAACATGTACCTACCACTAATATGTTTTAACAAAACAAACCCAATGAACAGAGTCTCCTTAATCAAAATGTTCTATGACGTTTCACCTCAATTAAGTGGGGACCTATTACTTAAACTTTATCACTCTCGCGCTACTAATTCCTAGAGAGACTAAATTCATGCGAGATACAACAAACGGACATTGAATTCTAGAACTAGACAAGACTTGCTAATACAAGATACAGTCACAGTAAGTTAAATTGACTTTTGTGATGTCATGACGTGAATTGTGTTTGTTGTCAAACTGTATGTTGAATCGCACTGTTATGCAAGATGCTTATGTACATTATTGTGTGGAAACAATCCATATAAGTAAATATTTCCCTGTATATAATTTTATTCAATAAATATCATTATCTCGTTGTTATAAAAACAGCTACCGATAGTCGGCCGGACGAAATATCATCGTCAAATATCAAATCTTGCTGAACCAAAAGTCTAAAATTTTTGGTAGGTACGTGTTGTTAAACAGACTCGAACTAAGTCTGCTCAGATTTCCTTAAAAAAAAAACTTTTTTTCAGCAGTAGGAAATATAAAACTTTTTTTTATGTCTGAATTGAATATCAAATATTTGAAAAATTGAAAACTTTTGTAAGTATACACAGCGAAAACATCACGCAGAACTTTGAACCGTTTTGCGGAAATTATATTTGTCGCTATAAATCTAGACACACGGCAGTGTGTCCGCCAAGTTCGAGCAAAAAAAGCGACACACCGGCCGTGGGTTACATTACACGAACCATTTCGAGCCAAATTCGACCCCCCTATAACTCAAAATCTATTTTATTTACGCATATCAAATTTCTAGTATCTGTTGAAACTCCCTCACTTATCTAAAATACAAAATTTCATTAATATAGCTACTGTAGGTCTTGAGATATTGACGTTAGAAAATCGCTATTTTTACTATACACTCACTGACTGACTCACTCACTCATCAAAAACCTAGACCACTTCCAATGGTCGTATTGACTTGAAATTTGGCATGGAGGTAGGTCTTTATGTCAAGGTAAAGGAAAAAATCTGAAAATGGCCAAGTGTGAGTCAGTTTCAAAATAATGAAGGTGTTTTATACCCGGTGTAAATTTATACCCCTAAGGAACTAAAACGAACCAAATTTATCTATATTTATATAATATATCTTCGAATGGTCGTACCGATCTGAAATTCGTTACAAAGGTTTGTATTTAGTCAAAGTAAAGTAAAAATCTGAAAACGGCCAAGTGTAACTTTGATCCACGAACATAATATATGATAACATGTCATGTCAGTCAGTTGGTAAATCTAGTCCATTTAGTTAATCTAGTTCATTTCTTTGTAAGAAGCATAGTGCATATTCAAAAATCTGAAAGATAGTATAAATGAGACATTTCCTTAACTAACTTAATAAAATAAACAACCTTACAAAAATAAATGAAATCCCACCCAAAACAGAAATGTGAAAGACTGCCAAGTTCGATAATATGGGAATGCTTCGCCTATAAAAGAAGTGAGATCTGAATAAGTACCAAGTTCCATACACATACCTCAGTAAAAAATAGTTACTTTTTAATGATGTCACTTGGCAAGTTTTAAGAGAAAATTAAATACTTGATTAATTGCGTTTAGTAGGTTTATAACAAGGTGTGTGGAACTTGGTACTTATTCAGATCTCACTTCTTTTATAGGCGAAGCATTCCCATATTATCGAACTTGGCAGTCTTTCACATTTTTGTTTTGGGTGGGATTACGATAACATAAGTTTGTTGGCTCACGATCCTTGAATGAAAATGTTTTTATTTACGTAAGTAAAATAATTCTGAGTTCATGGAGTCAAGGAAGTAACAGGTATAGTTAAATCCCTTTTATATATCCTATAAATACTCTACATTATTTTTTAAATAAGCTGAGAGAAGTTTGAATTTATATCCATTTTGTATGTCCAACCAGGCTTAGTAAAAGTAACAGTTATGGTATTAAATGAGTTACCAATGTGGAAAATAAAAAAGTTAGTTTTACCTATATCACACCCATAGGTTGACAGAAAACAGTAACAAAAACAAACCGAAGAAAAATGTTATCGCTACAATAGATCAACTATTCAATTCTATGCTTATGAATACTCTTGCAATGTCTTATGTCTTCCGTATAGCTATTTAGAATGAATGTTAATGATAATCCAGTCGTAAGTCATAGAATTATTAAAATACTGCCAAAACTAAGTACAATTCTGTCACAAAATGACTTACTTACAAGAAAGCCGAGCTACTATTTTGTACTAACCATTTTGCTACACGAAATCGCATTACAATCAGTGTGTGGAGGTTCTTACTTTATAACGCTAACTTTGTTAGCCTCGCGGGTGTACTTTGAGACAGGTGAGGGTTTCTTTATTTGTTACTGTACATTGTTTTAAGTTTTGTGGAAGTTTTGGTCAAGACAAAAAATACAAAATGTTTTATTTCTGTACCAAAATATTTTAACATTTAATTTAGAAGTTATATTAATTGAGAATAAGGATCTATAGTTATTGTGGATGTAACTTCTACAGAACCAAGAGGTATGGTAAGGTTCTATGTACTTGGAACAACGTGTCCTTCCCCTCATTGAGCTATTGCTAAAACTAAACTTTACAGTGGATCGTTGAGTAAATCTCTTACCTGTGTACAAGTGTAGGTACATAACTTATGCCTCCATCTTTACCCTTCACCTATGCGTATTTACAGAGTGTACATAGCCAAAACGCATCCATAGGAAACTGCTCGCTGATATTTTGTAATGCTGTTTTTTAATTTGTGATTTCAAAGTATACACGAATTTTGCGTACTGCTCGAGTATAATTCGTAGCTTAGACGTGCACATGCATCATTCCAATTTATACATGGTCAAAGGACAATGCTCATGAAGTATGAGAAAAAAACCCAGGCCCGGCGCAAAAGAAATGTAACTCAAAATATAGGTAAAAATAAGTAATTAAATATTACATAGGGGGCATTATCGAAATCAGTGGCTATATGTGTGAAATTGCTATTTGAATTTTAACATCTGCGGTACATTGCTACTCAAGATTTTAGAGGTAACATAATGTATTAGTAAAAGAAACAGCAAACAGATACAGTTGTGGTTTAAGAGTGTACATAATGACATGTTTATAGCAACTTCTCCACTATTCTACCTACTTTTACAAGATAATAGGATGATAGAACTAAAACAGGATATGAATGTACTTTTCATTTTAATAATAACGCTTAAAAGTCATTGATTCTTTATTTCTAACACGACGAGATCCAAAAATGTTGCGGGATGCGCGAACTGTTCCTCATGTCTAGCCCACCCTAAGTAATGTAAAACGCTCATGACGCGATGACGTGGGCGCTGCAGCCTGTACTTCGGTATTGATTTATCTTTTTGGAGAAACTTATTACTTGCCATATTACTTGTTTGTTGTTTCAGATAGCACTTTAATTAAACTAGGTACAAGCCCCAGCTGCTCATTTTACCCCTTTAAAAAATCAAATAGCAATTTCATACATTTAGCCATTGATTTCGATGATGCCTCCTATGCAGTATTTCATTACTTATTATTACCTATAATTTGAGTTACTTTTCGTTTGCGCCGGGCTTGGGTTTTTTTTGAGCATTGTCCTTTAACTATTCAAAATTAATATTAGGTAAAGCATTAAATAAAAAAGGCTTTTGAATCTGAGTTTGTTTATTAAAAATGGGTGCTAATTAAACAGGCTTCTTTTTAATATCATTATTAGCCCCCAAAAATTTATGTTGCCTTCTAAATTACTAAGTCAGCCACAATTAACGAGCATCTAAATAATACTATCTTAGCCACTAGTATCTTCTAAGTAAACCACTCTAAATACAACTCAGCATGATGGTTATTTTTTAGCATCTACATTTGTAGCATGCATTCTAACAGTAAACTTCTAAATAAAATGACACCATAAAATATATTTAATTAGCTTCTATTTTTTTAACTCAGTACGTTTAAAATGTAAGCAAGCAACATGCAGCAAGCATCGCTTCTGTCAAGGCTCCAGTGCTGCGGGGCTCCGGCGGTCCCATGCGAGCTTATCGTCGCAGATGGTTTTCACGCTCACCACCGCAGCTTCGGCTTGCTGACCGGCTCAGCCGGCCAGCCTCAGCCGCGGCGGCGAGCGTTAAAACTACCTGCGCCTCAGCTCGCAGGCCGCCTCGCCCCTCCGCGCCTACGCGGTTTTGAATTGCACTCTAGGGGTAGAGCAGACAAGACTACGTGGAGTCGGTTTTGCAGCGATTCGTTTTCGTCACTAACTTCAATTTTTAATACAATTTTTAATTGTGTGTAATTTGAGTCTTAAAAATTAAGTACAATTTTTGATTTTATAAAAAATTAAACCGTCACTTATTTTTGCACGTCAAAGAGCTGTGACACCGGGAGTTGCAAAGAACATTGTCTTTTTTGACGTTCTACCAATCAGCGCGCAAGATGCATTCCGTTCTACGCCAGTGGACAATTTGACCGCTCTACATCGCTCTCGATCTTACAAAAAGACTGACCAATCAGGGAGAGCTTTCGGACAGTTGACAATTTGACAATTTCTCATCGATAGATTATAATATAGCGAAAAATAATGCGTTAAATTGCAATCAGGTGTTACGGTTTACAATAATTCGACAGTTTACAATCTCTCGAGATAGATTGTAATCTAACGATGTTTGTAATCTTACGGTGACATATACACGATTAGTTTGCATGCGGACTAGCACTGTATATTATGGAACAAAGCAAGTTACTTTGGCCACTACAAAATATATGCGAGTATTTGCGTACTGCTGCTGTATACATCGGAAGACTTTGTATAAAAAGTGAATTCCAATCTATTCGCGACTAGTTTCACACGCTTGCGTACTAGCCATGTATATACTGTAAATACGCTTCACCTATAGCCCCCAAAATGTCGATAAAATACTCAAAGCTATTGCCAAATACCCATATGACTACTAGTTTAAAGCGCACAGCTGTCCGTATGCCCGGGGGATACACTTCTAGTAAGACTGTCCCACAGTGAATGTAAATGAATGTACAGTAAGGCATCGAAAAACTATCGAGTGTATGTAAAAAACAAAACACTGTAGTTTTCTTTACGCATACATACCTATGAGTACGTACGCAACTTTGTGTTCTGAGGTGCTTTCGCACCAAAACTCCTGAACTGATTTGATAAATAATCTAGAGTTTGAAAAAATACATAGGCTATATCGTAAAAGAAGTACCCTTGGTCGCGAGTGAAAGCGTTGGCGAACCTAAAATTTTATAGTGGAAGTCTACTAAATACCATATTAAGGTAGTGATTCTTGAAAAGTTAACAAGAGAAAATAACCGCTTCTTCCATTTTCTTTGAAGTTTCAATCTGAGTTACACTACTGCAGAAAATTGTGCTGTGACACAATTTTGTGCCATACATTCGCAAAAAGACGGCCTCATTCAAGCCGTTGAATGGAAGTCTCCGAACTTCAATCGGATATATTTTTAGAAGCACTGTATTGAAATAGATTTATTTGCTATTTAAATGAGCTTAGTACATGCTTTAATTCTATTCCTTACCTTAGGGGTCAGCCTAAAAATATTAGCCACACTATTTATAAACTCGGTCGAACCGTCACCCGACCGTAAAAATTCACGCCGGACTGTGAAATTGACAAAGTTTTAGTGAGGTAGGTAAGTAAAGTTCCAGCGGGGCCCAGCAAGGCCAAGCAAGGCCTGCCGGGGCTGCGGGATTGTTCGAAAGAGTTACCGCGGCCCTGGTACATAAAAGACCTACGACGGAACACGACGGTTTTTAGTCAGTAAGAGTCTGACACTCCCACACCGCTACTAACCCACACCGGGAGGAGTAATTTGATGAATTTTGACGCCTTTAAAAAAAAGGTAAATAAAGTTACTTAATAAGGACATCGATAGATGATACAGTAGTAGGTAGGAACCTATTACTATCCGAGCACACATCCTGTAGGTAATTAATTGATTACACTCGATGACCCGGCCAGGTTCAGATGTTCATTTCCGATCACTAATTGCTCGAACCGTCTTTGAATTAATTAGTTTTACACACGAGAGCAATTTCATGAAGGATTGCTACGAGATAGACTAACATATTACGTACTCATTTAATAAGTAAGACATATATGAAAATCAAAGTGTTAATTTTACTTTAATTAGTCTACTGTTACTGAACTACTATAAAGTCTTAATGAACATGCTATTAACTTTATACTTACTAATATTAAAAATACTCTAACACAACTCTGTCTGTCTATTTGTCACGCGCTAATTTCAATAAATGCAGCACCAATTTGTGACATTTGGTAGAGACAGTCTACAGTCTGATAACGGACATAGACAACATTTTATCCGAGTATGTTCTTTCGTCGTGGTCTAAAGTCGTGGTGGCCTAGTGGGTAAAGAACCAACCTCTCGAGTATGAGGGTGTGGGTTCGATTCCAGGTCAGGCAAGTACCAATGCAACTTTTCTAAGTTTGTATGTACTTTCCAAGTAATCTTAGACACCAATGGCTGATAAAATAAGGGTTCCGTTTTTTCCTTTTGAGGTACGGAACCCTAAAAAGGTGAAGGAAAACATCTTGAGGAAACCTGGACTATAAAGTCTGAAATCACCAACCCGCATTGAGCAAGCGTGGTGATCAATGCTCAATCCTTCTCCGTGTGAGAGGAGGCCTGTGCCCAGCAGTGGGACTATAAAAAAAAGGCTGTAACAGATGTTCTTTCGAGACAGGGTGGAACCATGTAGAACAGCTAGTAGACCATACGTTACGTACTTTGGTCTCATATTTAGTATTTAACCAGTGCACTAATGCGTTATTTAAGTCCTAAAATTGTATCATTTGGCCAGATTTGAGTTTGACTTTTAATAAAGCCTGAGTTACATTCCACTATTCAAACACATTTGTTAAAATTTAAAGAGTATACTTAATAATAATCGAAACATAATTGGCAATAACAAAGATAATACAAAATTGCAAACATTAATGTTAATTATAAATACACCTAGATAAAACCATAATGTTCTGTAAATAAGCCGAGCACAGTATTGATGTTTAAGTATGTTTGTGAAAGGGAAAATTTGGTTCAAGTGGATAATTCTATTTTACAAAGTACTTAATTGTTTTTTTAAACAATTATAATACAATTTTATTTCGTTTCGGGATAAAATATAGGTTACGTTACACGGGAAGAGTGTAGCTTTCCGGCAGTGAATATTTTTTCAAATCAGTTCAGTATTTTCTGAGTCTTTATAGTGTAAACAAACAAAATAAAAGTTTCCTCTTTATTATAACTGTTGGCCTCCACATTTTTGATTAGTCTAACTAATTGCATAGAGAATGTCACATTTCAAAACATTAGCCGACGTCCTTATAACCACGTGGTGATCTGACCACGTTCAGCTTACCTAGCTTCCATAGAGTAATAAATAACTTCACAGCCAATTAATATTGGCTGTAAAATACGGCATAAATTCATCTGGCAAAGCACACAGTTCGATATTAGCACGTTGCACACTAATCCATCATGAGCCGAACATTATGGACTGAATAGAATATTTATTGGGGAAAATTCTCGCTGGGAATAAGCTTTGTGTATTCATGTCTGTGTACTTTTAACATCTAGGCTTTTTTCGTTAATCGCCTTTCAGAACAAACTTGTTGTATTCTTAGACTAATATTCTTAAACCGCTTCCTGATAACTACTTCTCGCCCTTGAATATAGGTATACTATCTATATTCTTCCGAGTTTACATTTATTAGCCATATACTGTATTTTTTTTCTGATCTGTTCAAAAGCTTGAGCGTAAAAGGTTTCACAAACTTTCTCGTTTAGAACAATTGTGTTGCTATAGACCGTCAGGAGGAGAGAAGGAAAATGTATGGCGATTCACGGCTAAAAAGAATTGTAACTACTATATCTGTCTCTAGTTAGCTCCATCCAAAATATAATTCGATTGAAAACAGCAATTTAGTCTTAAAAGAGTAACAAACACATGAGAAATACACGGGCTACGTGTCAGTTTTAATTTTCTACTGACGAAATAAAAGGTTGTTTTCACCTATTCATTTGCTAGATTCGCAACTGAATCAAAAACTTACAGCTAACTAACATTACAAGCCTTTTCCAGGTTAGATGTGACCCCTTTAAATGCATTCAGAAAACCTACAAAATTATGTTTTAGCTAGCGAGAGCCGCTTTCATACGCGATATTACGTTTCATATTGTGGAAAAGGTACAATAAAACGTTGTGATTTCAGAATTACGGACTGCCTGAGCTGAAACTTGAAATCTTGCGCGGTTTGTTTTCATAATGTTGTGGTGTTAGTATAAAATTGTTCTTTTGAGATCTCAATACCCCCAGGTATTGAGATCTCCAATGGTATTCAGCTTGTGAATTAATTAAGTAACGAGTATTGTCTACGCCGGAATGCTTTAAAACTTCCACTCTACGAGAACGCATCGTTTCTTCATTGAACTTCGATTACAGTGATGATGATGGTGATGAGATTTTACTATACTTACTGACATAATATTTTGTGTAGCTCTTTCAGGGCATAATACCTAATTATAGAGATTTTGACATTTTTATCTATAGTGCTCACAGTAACTTTGTTACAACATATGTATCCTAAAAGTTCACAACATTGACAATTTATAACATATAACATTGACAATATACAAAAAAATATTTTATTGCATTGAAAAAACTTCATTGTACTTTTTATCTCAAAATGCACACAGTAATGTAGATGAAACGACTGTTTAAACGAGTTTAATATAAAGCGATTTAGGTTATATCTAAACTTAATTTATTTTTTGAACAAAACACATTAGCAATGCAATTCAATTCTAACGAGCTCAAGAGTTAAGCAAATATCGTCTGGGAGTAAAATTAAACGATTTTTTCATTTTCTTCGAATGCCGAATAATAAAATTCTTAAATAGAAACCTAAAAAATGTTGACGACGTCTCAAAGATTGTGTGGGAGCAATTTAAGTGAAAGCCGAACGATTGGTTCAAATAACCTAGCTTGAATCGCCTACGCCATCTGTCTGCGAATGACAATGAATGACAGATTTCTTGATTAAGTAATAAGCAATCTATGCAAAAACAAGCCTGTGATGTCGGCCTTTATAAATCAGTTTCTATTGTATTAATCCAATATCTTTCCTTCAAATTAATAATGACATTTCTGTTTTAAGAGCCCACTGTTCTTTCGAAATATTGCTTTGTAATCTGAAATTATACGCAATCCTGTATTACTCAATTTACTTAGCGTTACATCAATAACCTTATCAAAATTATGCTCCCAGCATACAAAATACATCATGAAAAATGACATAAAGATTAACACACATACTCACACACACACACACACGTTTAAAATAATTTAAATACACAATCTCGGTGTTTTCACAGCCCTTCGTAAGGGCACGAGGACATTGCGGTCATGTCACTGTCACGCTCACAACTCAACATACACACACATACATGTAGCTATATGTATGTATACACAGTTGTTCGTTGCTTTAGAAAACCACAATTTGTTGAAGTGCAAAGTAACTGGAGATGGTATTTTGATATGCTGTCAAGAGATGAATGTTTGTTATGGGAAATTATTCTTCTTGGAATAATGGGTAATCGGCTGATTAGCGCAATTTAATGTCGTTTAGGTTTATGGTTTTCATGTCAGATCTAGGTTCTCACCATACCCACTAAATAATAGATCTTAGTTAGTTCAGTCTAAACTCTACAGTGTAACAGAATAGTGTACCAAGGTCAAAGCTTCCCTCATAGTTAATTCACGATAAAAGTATATATGTGAACCAAAGGGCAGAAAGTAATGTACTGCGGTAGGAAATCCTGAAAGGGTGGTATTTGAATTTGATTCGAACCTGTCGACTTTGAGGCCTCCCAAGAGCCTTAAACATGAGTGGAACGACGAATTCAGTATTTATTTAGGGCTTGTGTTTAAACACCACCCAAAAAAGTACCTATTTTACTACCAAAAAAATTCTAAACGGTTACCAAAATGGATAAATGGTCACCAAATAACGTTTCCAAAAATATTATTAGATAATACCATTTTTTCGTATTATTGACTACTAAAAAAATATATGGACGCCTTTAAAATACACTTTAGACCAAATATTATATATTGTCACTACTTAGATGTTACCAATTATGTAATACCATGACTCCCAATTTGGTCATTTTTGTTAGACTAAAAAAGCTAACGATCGCTAGAATATTTCCCAAATACCAATTAATATACTAGGGTTCCCAAACGTACGTCGCTTATTTATTGTTATATGAATTTGTGTGTAACTCAGTGCGTTTAAAATGTAAGCACGCAACATGCAGCAAGCATGACTTCTGTCACGGCTCCGGCGCTGCGGGGCTCCGGCGGTCCCATGCGAGCTTATCGTCGCAGATGGTTTTCACGCTCACCACCGCAGCTTCGGCTTGCAGCCTCAGCCGCGGCGGCGAGCGCTGAAACTACCTGCGCCTCAGCTCGCAGGCCGCCTCGCCCCTCCGCGCCTACGCGGTTTTGAATTGCACTCTAGGGGTAGGGCAGACCAGACTACGTGGAGTCGGTTTTGCAGCGATTCGTTTTCGTCAATAACTTTTTGGTAGTAATATTAATCTTTTAGTTGGATAGAATTTGGTGACCATTAATCCATTTTGGGAACCAAAAATAATATTTGTGCGAGATTTGCGATTTTTCTGATGTTATTTTATTTTTTTTGGATCATAACATTATATACTTTAGTGCCCTTTTAATAAAGTCAATTTATTTTTTTTGGCGTTGTTTATTTTATTTGGTGCCTCAGCTTAGAGTCTTAAAAATATTTTTGGTGACCGCCTAAATTATACCCTTTATTTAGGCGTAGAAGACAGAATCTAAATATTCACACACAATATTTTTTATTTAATTTTGTCATGTTTCTTATTGGAGACTGTGCTAAGGCTAACTTTAAACAATGGTTTATTTTTAACGTATCCCTGTATTTTGTCCTGGTTTCACCTGGCCTATTTATTGGACATCGTAATATGTATTTAGTTTTTTAATCAGGAATTTCTCAGGAGTAGTTTCTTGTCAGGATATAAGCTCTGCTATTTCATGAGCTTTACGCATACAATTCTCGAGATTTGGGTATGCTTAAACGTAGGTACATCTCTACTAAACTGTCCGGAGAAAACGGTCGTGATGTATGCGTGCATGCCCGACAATTCTCAAATTTATGGTAAACCTACCTCCGCTCAACCCATTACCTAAGGCTATGTGGTTTTGTACTTAGGAACTGTTAATATAATCTCTCCGAATCTCCGTTAGTTACAAAAGACAAATATATCTAAGTAACAAAGTAAAAGGTTTGCTTTCGGCAAACTTGGCCCGTGATGAAAATATCATAGCCCCATAAATATGAGATATCGCGAATCCTGCGATAGATAACTGTAGTTTTCAGTGATGATTTTATTACTTTTAACACTTTATTGCATGTTCAAAATAGCTTCCGAGGTGACAAAGTAAGGCTTGACTATGAGGGACTTTTAATCACTTTTGGGAATGTCTACTTGATATTAAAATTGGTGTTAGACCCTTTCGTTAAACCTCACTACACCTTGAAGTAAAACATGCTTCATTATGTTCCTCTAGTCATCATGTTCCTGCTTAAGAAATGAAATGACATCAAATATATAGAATAAAAAAGTCAAATCTTCACTACACTCAGCAAAGATCTACAAGTCATTTGAACATCTAAAATGTACTGAATCGATTATCCTTTCGACCTCACCAAACTTATCACTTACAAGTACGGATGCTTTTGTCCCGGTAAATAGGCTCTAAGGCCGTGTTTACACTATCAAAGTGAATAAGAGCGGTGGACATTGACGGATGGTGTTTGTACACACTGCGAGGGAGGCAGTGGTTGGTAAACAACAGGTTTATTTATTTGCAAAGTTTTCTGAGTATTATAATGGTGTGGCCGCGGAAGTTTTGGGGTGTAGTTCTTCTGCGAGTGTTTATTACGTAGTTTTGGTTAAGTGGCTTGTTAGTTATTTGTTATGATTAGAATGAATGATGTATTTTTTTATCACCCTTGATTATGAATTATTGTTGTTTTGATAGATTAGTATATTACCATACATAAAAGTTATTTTTTTCATTACAATATTTTGAACCGCATTTATTTAAGTTAGGTCAAATAAATCCTCATTTTGCGGATTTGTTGAAGCTTTGTTGTACACATAATGTAAAAATAGATATTTCATGAGCATAAATTCAAGAGCAAAAAAATCTACGTAGCTTTTTTTAAAGTAAGTAGGTACGTAGCTAACAATAACGTGAAAATGTTTACATCAGCAAGAGTCATAAATTCCAACAAATGGTTTTACACCGGTTTTATCACTAAACGCGAGTGTTTGTGATTTTTTAGAGCTATCCAACCTTTATGGGCTGAAACTATTTGGTTTGTAAGTAATAAATCTAAAGCTTTTTGTGGATTACTCAAGGACCGCAGAATAATTTCTCTAAATTAATCATTTGAGTGTAAAATTGATATTTTATACGATTTTCGTCTTCTGCGATTGTGTTTTTATGAAAAAGATAAAACTTTTGAATAAATTAATCTAAGAGCACTGTATAATTCGAAGCCTTAATAATCTAAGAAATTAATCATGATTTTATTTCAAATCTCTAAAATAACATCGGATATAATTAGAACCACTTATTATTTCAACTTTGGATTAATCGCGTCGTTATTAAATATCAAAAATATTTCTAATTCTAATAAATATAAGTTGAGCATCATTAAACTTTATGAACATCAAGTTTACTAATGATAACAACAACTAATACCTT
The DNA here is from genome assembly GCF_030705265.1 of Helicoverpa armigera. Classification (NCBI taxonomy): domain Eukaryota; kingdom Metazoa; phylum Arthropoda; class Insecta; order Lepidoptera; family Noctuidae; genus Helicoverpa; species Helicoverpa armigera. The sequence goes on from NC_087126.1 coordinate 7,468,628, forward strand.
CGCTGGAACTTTTGTTGACTTTGAAAATTATCTGTGGGGACAAAAATAGAAGTTGGGACATGTCCCTCGGCGAAATCGAGTTGGCTACGACAGCCACCAAAGTTTTATGAACACGAATTGTTTTTGAGATGAAACAGAGCTGTGTACTTATAAGCTTTTCGGGAAACATCGACAAAATAACAGAACATTTGAGTCTGTGTGGCAAATATCAAGTCAAAAGAAAGTACAATTAATTTTTTTGAGTTTTATCATGTCACGATTGTTTATACATAATTTTATTTAATGTGATTCAAGATAACAATAATTATTAACGTTTAAAAACAGTTATATATTATCGAATTATAATGAAATGGATATCCCTCGTCTGACCCTTTAGAAAAACTTGCTCGGTACGTGTTAATATAACAACAAGTCTAATCTACTAAAACAATCAAATTCGCAAACAATTTAAAACAGCCTCCAAACTAGATAAATTAATGAAACTTTTCCGACAAATGTTCAACAAAATATGCAGAAGTAACACTTAATTAATGAAGGGTCTGGCTTGTATAAAACCATTAATATCTGGGCTTCGAGTAAAGCAAAGCAGTGAGGCACTAATGGTCGAGCTGCTGTAATGTCCACACCATCTGTCAACGTCACATCTTTGCCCACTTTTTGTGGCACTTATGTACGAAACTACGGAGTTCTATTCACTTTATTATAATGTTTTTGCTTTTTATTTGCCATGATGACCGGATAGATGAGGTTATAATTAGCCTCTTGGTCTGTGTAGTCCTTTGTTTTATTGTCAGCAGTTGTTTGTTTTATTGTAGTAGCCGGATTTTATTGCTGCTTACAGAAAGGTGGTTTTTGGGCTAACTCAACAGGATTATACTGCTAAGTATGTAAGCTAAAATCAGTTCAACATTAAGAAGTGTTGCCTTTTTTCCTGAATTGGCACCCGCTAGACCTTTGCCATATCTAGGAGTAATGAATTTTAATGGGCTATCATGAAAACATGTAATTTTTTTAAATTAATAGGTAGGCTAGGCATATCAAAAAGTAATAACGATGAAAATTGTTATACAAATGGTCATTGTTATGGGGAATATAACTTTGAATTTGTCCACCGGCAATCTGTAAAAGTAGGCTACTATAATGCTTATAACATCATTTTCCCAAAATATGTGAGCTCGTTACACCATAAACTATAACTAATGGTCAGCTCATTATGGTATGAATGGCATTGTAATTTTACTACGATTATTTTACGGTCTACAAATAACTTTGCAAAAGAATGCATGCATTGTTTAATTTAGTATTTAGGGTTTTCATGTCCTTGACATGGGTTCATGGAAAAAAAACTTTTTGACTCGCCAGTGACGAATTTTTTTCTTGATTATTAAGCGTAGGTTTTGCATAACCATAAAGACGTGGAAGACTATCAATAAAGCCTAGTTTTACGATGCTTTCATGAGTTTCCAACCAATCTATTAATCCGATTACAATATTTCACTCCACACGATCTATATTCAAACGATTTATATTGATGAGATGCTTAAAAAGTTTAATTTCGTCGTTCAGGATACGTTGGGTTCGTAAAACTTTTAATAGAGCTTTTCAATGCAGACGCAAGTTAAAGCCAATTTTAATTACAAGCCGCCGAGGTATTTCGTCCTCAATGGTAATACGTTGGCAGAAAAAAAATACGTATTTTATTTTGTTTTTGTAGAGTTTTTTATAAATTCCTAGCGAATTAAATAACTTAATGAGAAACAAAAGATGAAAATAGGTTTCTAGAAGTTTTAATTGCTAAAGCTGTTAATCCAAATTTTATGTTACGTAATCGACTTATTTGAAAAGTTTTCAATCTCCACTTCATGTAGTTGACAGTTTGAGAGTTATTAACAGTTAAACAAAGTTTTCAATTATTCACGATATCTGTCAAGAGCATTTGAACGTTGAAAGGAAGTAGTATTAAAACTAAAACGTTCAAAAATGTTCCTGTTTATTCCTTGGGATTCAAATTTAAATTAGGAATTCCATTTTTGAACAGTTCTCATAAATGATGAGACTAGTCGTGCTCGTTCGTGCGCGCCGATGGTCAATGGAAAAAGAATAGGGTAGCATTTTTGCACTATCTTTTACGTACTATCTTTCCAAAATGTTCTGGAAAGTTCCTTGCTCAATACTGCTCGAAGGCATTTTCTAATGCGCTTTTTTACGGAACTCCGAACAAAAAATTATAAAATCTAAGTTTTATACAAACCCATTATTTTAAGCCTTGAATACATCCTCATAATTCCTAAGTCGGCAGCTATGCTTACATTTCATGCAGCATTAGCCTAACACCTGTGGTCTATTTCAAGGCTCATTTACATAGCTGTGACAATTTACAAGTACACTGCAATACGAATGTTAAATAGCGCACTGCAAGCTTTTAGTCGGCTGACAGTTTGTTTGGGCTCGTGAATCAGTATCAAGATGAATAAGTAAGCACATAACAACGAACAAGTAATTGGCCGGTATCAGACCGACTAAAAAGTATTATTGAATTCATGATTAAAAAAAAAACACCTATCATCCGGCCGACTATAAAAACTAAAACGTGCAAAAATGTTCCTGTTTATTCCTTGGGATTCAAATTTAAATTAGGAATTCCATTTTTGAACAGTTCTCATAAATGATGAGACTAGTCGTGCTCGTTCGTGCGCGCCGATGGTCAATGGAAAAAGAATAGGGTAGCATTTTTGCACTATCTTTTACGTACTATCTTTCCAAAATGTTCTGGAAAGTTCCTTGCTGAATACTGCTCGAAGGCATTTTCTAATGCGATTTTTACGGAACTACGAACAAAAAATATATAAAATCTGAGTTTTATACAAACCCATTATTTTAAGCCTTGAATACATCCTCATAATTCCTAAGTCGGCAGCTATGCTTACATTTCATGCAGCGTTAGCCTTACTCCTGTGGTCTATTTCAAGCCTCATTTCCATAGCTATGACAATTTACAAGTAGGTACACTGCAATACGAAAGTTAAATAGCACACTGCAAGCTTTTAGTCGGCTGATAGTCTGTTTGGGCTCATGAATCAGTACGAAGATGAATAGCAGTAAGCACATAACAACGATCAGGTATTTAGGATTAAAAAGTATTATTGAATTCATGATTAAAAAATATATATATATCATCGGGCCGACTATAAAGATAATGATAATACCAGTGTCATTTTCAGTACACATAAACGACGTCAATGTCAATAGAATCGATAAAATAACAAAAAAGGAATACTTCCGAACGGACGCCCAAAAATTGTGCCAACAAGATTGATTAGCTGTCCACTTTGTTTAATTAAAAATAGCATCGGATTTTCCGGGAAATCTTCTCCGAAAATATTAATGACACAGCCTTTTAATAAGTTTTATATTGTGTTCGTTTTCATTAAACACCAGGCAATTAGTTTACTAGGATTGAACAGGGGTGTATAGATTTCTTTCAGTTGAAAGTTCTATATGATAAGGGTCTGTGATTCATTCTAACTCTGGCTTGATGTTTAGAAAAATGATTGGTAGTAGTGCGGTTACAAATTTCAATGTTAGTTAAAGTAAAATATCTGACATAAGTGCAAAATTTTCATTGAAAGAACTCCTTCATCATACTAATTTTATAAATGTAAAAGTTTATGAGAATGTATGGATGTACGTTTGTTATTCTTTCACGCATAAAAGTCTGGGCCGATTCGGTTGAAAGGTATGTAGATAGGTTATACACTGGATTGACACATAGGCTACTTTATCAACACAGCACGCGGGCGTAGCTGCGGAAGCTAGTAAAAAATAAAAGTTTGTAGCTAGTACTTTACATACATTTGCTTAATCTTGACATATGAAAGGAGAAAGATATGATGTACAAGGTACCTAAGTTATCCCTCACTTGGCCTATACTTCCTTTATACATAATGGGTTCCTACATCTAGAATAAATAATACTTACGTCCCTTTTGCTTCTGACTGGCAGTTTGTTAACCATGTTACGTAGGTAAGAACATCAAATGTTATATTTTCTTTGTCCCTTTTAAGGGTATCTTAATTTGTATTCATAATGCGTGGCACCTATGTAACTTGAATACTTAAAACTCCTACAAATAATGTTTTAATAAATTACGTTTTATATTGTTAATTTTGTGTATACAGGTTGATGTTACAGCTGCGGTACGGTTTCAAGGGGATGAATATGTGAATGCCCTTAAAAATATTATGTGACACTGGAAGCCGACCCCAGTAGGTATGACTGTGGTTTTTGATCACTTGTCATTCTCAATAATCTGAAAATATGTGAATATCAACTAAAGTTGTGCCTCTACACTACTTATGTAACTAATGTAAAACTTATCCGTTTCCATACTTCAAGGCTTTGAATGGCTATCGATTTCTGAAAGAACAGTAGTTTGATCGATGCTTAAAAATGCATTAGCCTCGATAAGTGAGAAGTGCTCCGACAAGCTACTCAATCAAACTATCGTTATGCTTTTAAACAGCACTCTTGTTATATTTAAACGGTTTGTAGGTATTCACTTGGTTTTTGTACTATAGATGACTGTAGCATGAAGGGTATATGATTAAAAGGCTATTTTCTTATTATGAATATATGGGAAATATATCAATATAAGTATGTAGATAAAATATGAAATTTCAGAGGTCAAAGATCAGCTGCGAATAATTAAATTTTCTTCATTAGGTGTAAAAAAAATCTAATTAAAAAAATTACTCCAAGAAAGAAAATTGCTTCATAAAAATGTCAACAAATTGTAGGTAAGCACAATTAAACGGGATTCCCGACGGCTTAAAAATGTACGTGAAAATAAATTGGGAGGGGGATTAAAAATTTTTGCACGTTAAAGATTATTAAGTGAACCGAATGAGGGAGTGGCTAGAAGCGCACTGATGGGGAAAATATGCCCGATCAGCATTCCACAAAATGGTTGATTCTGCTCTTCAATTACCATTTGCCGATTGTCCCCTATTGTCGAAACGATCATTATTCAATGGAAAGAATAGTTTTTTTCGCCGTATGGGGACGCTTTGGAGCGTTGATTAAGATTACATTGTTTTAAGATTTTGTTGGTAGGTAATGAGTTTTAGGCTTTTGTAGTACTTTAATTATAACGATGATCTCGACCTGGAAGAGATAGAAAAGGGTAGCAACACTTCAAAAGATTTATTGTACTGAAACGGGCCATAATAGAATTAAATATAGAGAAATTTTGATTCACTCGAAAATTATTAACAAAATACAAATTCTTTGCACTCCAAGTCGATTCTGTCGCTACCTGAAATAATTTGAAAGCGAGGGAAATAATTTCATTGACATTAATTGTTAACTAAGACAACGGAATTGCCTCTCTTTATTGGATTAACGTTTAAGTAGACATCACCATTACTTCTCCAGTAAGTTAGAGGTACAATAAATTGGTTAGTCGAGGCGCAATCTTTGGTTCCCTCTGCTAATTGCACAAGGTGAAATAGACTTAATGTTAAGGTGTATTAAGAATGTTTTTTGTTCGTCTCAATTTGACAAGGATTGAAAAGTGTGGGTGCTAACCTAATTAGGTCACTCTTCTAACACGACACACCAATGGCACTAGTTTTGAAAGGGTTGGAGACGAACTTAATTTGTGTTACTAAGTAAAAGTTTGGGTTCTAGATACCTATGTTACCTTTGTTCAATAAAGTTTTCTCTCACAGCAAAGTATTGCCTGAAGCCCTAATTTAATTATTTCAATGACACATTCAGTTTCAGTGAGAATTTCAGGAATGTTAGCCAGGTTCGTCATGTAGGTACGGAATGTCAACACTTATACCTATCCATAAATGGAAGCATTAACATAATAATTAGGTACGCGATAGCTACAATAGAATTACCAAAGTATTTATATTGACATGATAAGTATACCTACTTCAATTAGACGCAGGCACCTGAATAAATAAGAACCTGAATGCAGGTAGCGTAGTTTTTTTTCAAAAAGGGTTAACCAAACTACTTCTTAACAAAAACTTCTGCCAACAACCGTTTCTAAAACTTCCGGGTAGTTTGACAGCAAAAACTTTTAAGTGACTACAAGAAAAGTTTTCCTGAAAACGGTTGAAACGCTGCTGAAGGCAGGTAATTTATGAGTTACTTACGTTGGTTCAATGCTAACAAGTCCCCTAGTTAGATACCGTATCACGGGTTAAAATCTAGCGTAAAATCTACTAGTGCTTGTCTAGATCTTTCGATTGTTTCACTCGCAAGCTATTCGCAGTTTGTATTTCTTTTAGGCTAAAATCTTACTTGTATTATAAATGTGAAAGTTTCTGAAAATGTATGGATGTATGTTTGTTATCCAATCACGCAAAAAAGACTGGACTGATTTGATTGAAATTGATTGGTATGTAGATAGGTGATACCCTGGATTAACACATAGGCTACTTTTTATCAACACACCATGCGGGCGAAGCCGCTGGCGGAAGCTAGTACCTAAGCTATAACTAGGATCATCAACGAATGAATACAAAAATGTACAAATGCAACTGTGAATTTCGAATGCCTTAAAAACTTTTAAATGCTATGTAAATTAACCACTTACATCAGTATTAACCGTAAACGCAAACAGGATAGCAGTTAAATGAAAACTACGCAATGTCGCCGAAAGTTGCCGGCGACGGTAGCAAAAACCGCAAACAAACCCGGATAGAACACTTGTATCTAATTAAAACTTTTGTTTTTAAGTGCAAATGGCACATCTCTAGTGGGCAAGTCAAGTGTTTGCTTGTTATAACTTCAGTAAGTACTAAGTTGCTATTCTGCTTCACTTAAAGTTTGTCGTTTCATACGAAAATTTTCTGATTCACGAAATTTTTGCGTAATTTTAGCGGCAGGATAACAAGTTTAAAGTTACTTAGGTAAATTCTGGGATTTTTTTTTTTATTAATGTTAAGGCATCGTTCATACCTTTTAACAATCCAACGCATCGTTTTTAAGTTCTGTAAATAACTTTTCTCGAAAATCAACTGTAATCATTTCTTAAAATACATTAAAAAACGACTCATGACTAAACGGTATCCAAATAGAGATACAACCATATTACGCGCCTTACATTCTAAACGCCTTTACACGTGATAAACAGTCACAAACGCACAGTAAAAAGAGTTCGTAACAAATTGAAACAGTTACTTTACATGTACGGCGACAGCATTCATAACATCATCATTTTTCAGCTGTCTGTTCGCAGGAATGCAATGAAAAATACGACGAAAAACGAACTAGCACTAAACAATTGAGTGTCGGTACTCTTTGTTCTAAATACAATTGTGTAAAACGATGTTTAGCGATTGATGTTCGCACTGCAAATACCGTTTTTTATTTACTTCGTGTTCATATTTGTTGTATTAAAACTTTCGGTAAATATGTTTCGTCAAATAATTGTTTCATATACAACAGATGTATTATGAATATATGTATTAATTTTGCTAACTTCGCTCCGCTACAAAATGAAACTGCTCCTATCGACTGGATACAAAACCTAAACCTTTATACCTGTGTCTAAGGAAACACCAGTCTCTATGCGTTTTACGCCAAATGATTTTATCTTAATCTACTGTGTAACACACAGAATTACTTTCGAATTACAATATATAATATTTGTTTGAAAAGTTTTCCCAAATGAATATTTTAATATCTATAAGAATAAGAATAAGAATAATTTATTGTTTAAAAATTACAAGCAATTGTTTTGATTCCTGAAACTTACACTAGGATTCCCTGTGTCGTAAGTTCCAGGCTCATTCGTTGTCACTTTTACAATTCATGTACAGATTTTGAGGTACTAAAGAGGAGACAGGATTTCATACTATACATTAATACACAAATCATATGCTCATCCGTTACAATAAATCACATATAAAAAAAAAGAAACAGAAACAAAAACAGTAAGGCTTGCAGTTGGGACTTGAAAGAATGTTGCTTATATATAGGTTAATACAAATTTTATAAATACATAAATATAGTGTAATTAATTTGTGCAATATGAATATGAATAATTGATGTATATATATCAAATAGTGTAACTATGTGCCTATAAAGTCTTCCGTCATGTCATAGTCCAATGTAAGAAGCCATTTCGTGACCACAGATTTGCATTTAGATGGTGTTAGCTGCAGAATATTGTGTCGATCATTTAGTTTTTTATAGATGTGTGGTCCCATAAAACCGAAAGAACTTCTACCTATTGTCTTGTGGCAACGAATCTTCTCCCAATATACCCTTCTACTTGACCTAATACAAGTATTAGGGGAGGTCTTGTGAAATCTTAGAGTAACAGATAAGATGTAAAGCTGTCTGACTCTTAGAACTCCCACTTCAGTGTATAGTGTGTTAGTGGGGTATCGAAAGGGTCGTCTATAGGCAACTTTGAGTAGAGCTCGCTGAGCCCTTTCTACCTTAATAAACGAGGTTTTGCCTGCTCCGCCCCATGCTGTTATGCAGTAGTTTAGGACAGATTGACAGAGGGAGTAGTACACCATCTTTAGAACTGAGTCATCTCCAATCCTACCCAGTAGTTTAAAAATACAGAGCATTTTTCGAACCCTACTCCTTAAGGCACTCAATTGTTTAGACCAGGACAAACGATTATCTACAAACACTCCAAGATATTTAATCGAATCTGTCTGTTCTATGCGTGGGCAACTACAATTGTCTAAACTGGAGCAGGAGTGCAGCCGTAGAGAGGTAACGCTGTGAGGGGACGTGCGTTTGGAGACGGCAAAGCTTATTGCTTTCGTTTTGTCTATGTTTAGAGTTAGGAGATTATGGGTCAGTCGCCTCGAGGTAAGCCAGGATTCGTCAACCTGGTCTAATTTGACGGTCATTCAGATGTACCAACCTTCATTGATGGTAAACATGTCCGTTACGGTAAAACTGAGTTGTAGCCAGTTCGAAACAGTTTTGATACCGTTTTCAATACAGTGCTGAACATCATCCCACGTTTCCCCATAAAACACAATTGCGGTGTCATCCGCATAAGTAAAGATTCTGGCTTGTGGTATTTTCAAGGCGCATAGTCCGTTTATATATATAATGAAAAGGGTGGGGCCCAACACACTTCCTTGCGGCACACCAAAGTTCACCGTGGTTGTGTCACTTGCATATTCCCCGAAAATGACTTTCTGAATTCTATTATCGAGGTACGAGGTAAACCAGTCCAGAGCAATGCCACGAACTCCCAGAAAGGACATTTTTTTAATCAGGAGTTTCCTTGAAATCGTATCAAATGCCTTGGCGATATCCAGGAATATGCCGGTACATGCCTGCCCTTTCCCAAGTTTGAGGGAAACGAAATCGGCTAAGTCAGTTACTGCGTCCTCCGTGGACTTGCCTACCCTAAACCCATATTGACTGTCCGAAATTAATTTATTTTTCTCTAGGTAACCGAGTAGTCGCTTGTTCACGACTTTCTCAAGAATTTTTGAGAGAGCCGTAAGTAAAGAAATCGGGCGATAGTTTGCAGGGACCTTGGGATCGCCATTTTTAAATATAGGACATATATGTATTTGCAATCTTTACGCAGTCAGGTACTTTGCCTGTAATAAGACTTAAGTTGCATAAATATGCAATTGGGCTGACCAAGGAATGTGCACACTGCTTTAGGAAAGTATTATTAATGCCATCATAACCTGTAGCTGACGTCTTTTTGAGATAAGAAATAATATTAAGTATTTCTTTTTCATCAGTCGGAGCAAGGAAGAAGGAGTTAGTGTCAGGGTTAACGGTGCTGTACTGCTCATTATGTCGTGCTAATTCATCTTCAGTTAAGCCCAATAGACTGAGTGTTTTAGCAGCAAGGTTTTGTCCAACAGTTGAGAAATAATTGTTAACATTATTTAAAGTGGTCTCAGGGTTTTCACTACATGTCAAAAGCTCAGACTTTTCAGATTTTTTATTTTTAATATTACATATCTTTTTAACTTCGTCCCATAGCTTTTTACAGTCTCCTTTAGTTTCCATAAGCAGTTTACGGTCATGTTCTTGTTTTAGATTTTTTAATAAATTGTTACAGTGATTTCGATACTTCTTATATTCATGTTGAATTACTAGATTATCACGATTTTCTTTTTTCTTTGCATTAATGTGCATTAAGTCTCGTCGTCTTATACACTTTAAAAGGCTTTTAGTAATCCATGGCTTGATAATAACCTCTGAGCTATGGCAAACGCGGTTAGTGGTGTGTTGTTTTATTTTGGCTGAGAGGATGTCGACAAACATTTGGAATGCCGTTGTGACATCTTTCTGCTCACTAAGCCATATAATTTGTTAATTACATCTAAGTGATTGGATATTTCTATTATTAATGTGAATAATTTATTTTCCTCGAAGAGTTACAGAATTACAGTTTGCATTAATATTTCTGCAAGGTTGAATGAATAGTATAATTTATATGAGATAAAATTAATCTTATCTACATCAAAAGGTGCCCTTTAGAAAATCTTTACATTTTTGCTCTTCAGAGCTTCATAAAATTGATGAGGGTTAGACACGAAGATACTTCATTAATGTATTGCTAATAAGATACTTAATTAACATCAGATTTATATTTCAAAGGAATTTTAATAAATCATTTATAATAGTTATATTATAAATTATAACTAACCAATTTATTTTTTCGTTAAATAATACAGCCTACCATTGATAGTACAAGAATAAATATTTTGGATACCTGATATTAATTCTAAAACAAATCATTTTAAAGATTAATAATGCCTGTACCTACTTTTGTAAGCATTTTAACCATTAACCCCCTTACTTATAAAATCTGTAATCACCTTCTAAGCAACATTTTAACTAATCACTACTTAAAGTGTTAAGTAGTGGTAAATGTTAGTTAAGACATGCTAAAGCAACGTTTATAAGTAAGAATTTTCTTAAACAGCCCTTAAGTACCTATTACCTATATTTAATTCACGTTTATAACTAAGGCTGTATGTAACTAATTAATTTTCAAAAAAAAAACTTAACATTGTTTTAATATTATGCGTGTAAAACTCTGAAGAAATTATAGTCGAAGCGGTAATTTAGTATTTCCATACTAGTGCGGCGTAAATTACGTCTAAAGTCAACTTGAAACAGAAAGCTATTAGGCGCCCAAATGTGCTCGAGCTGGCAATAGGTCGTTTGTCGTATAAAGTAATGGTCGTAAGCTAGAAATGTGACTGCTTACTTGCCACCGCATTGCGTTACTCGCATAGATGTCGAAGATTCTGGTCATATTTTATGAAGTCCTTATGAATCAGGAATGGCAAATATATATGGTAGGAATATATTTGAAGTATAGAACCTGTAGAAGGAAAAATGAATTCCTGTCGGCTGCACAGTTTACGCGCCAATATCCCCAAAACCTCTCAGTTCTAGATACATATCTGAAACCAAAAGCTCCAGTATTGAATGAATTCCAATTTTGAAATACAGTTCAAATAAAACAAATAAGAATCAACAAAATATTCGACTCCAACAAAACGTAGCTTAGCTTGAGCACAAAACGAATCTACATAATGAATTTAATCAGAATAAAGAAGTATCTTTAAGTATCACTCCGTCACTTCAAATTCTGGGCCAAATGCAGGCGCCTGATCAGAAAAACAAACAACGTACACTAGTTTAGAGACGAGGTACAAGAGAACGTCAAAGAAACTCGTGCTTCACATTTTGAATACTCCTGTCAAGAAAATCTCGGAGTAATAGGCTCTGTAGCATTTGTTTTCGACCTCAATTTCGTTCCAGACGTGCTTATTTCACTAGAAGCCGACGAACAAATCGAATGGTCTAAGGTTTTTAAAGGACTTTCGTTTTGACCTAAAAATACAGACGAATCTTTGAAGTTTCTTATTTACTTTGTAAATTAAAGTGGAAAAAAGCTGTGACTTTGCGAACCTTTAACATAAAAATAACCTAACAATTTCCCCTATATTCTATATCTTCCTTAACTTTGCTATGTTAAAAAAAAACAAATGGTCTAATCACGGCGACCCGCATCCATAAAGATAAACATAAAAAAAGATTTCCGCAAACAAAACAATGATGTGAGAATAGACCCGGTTCTAACGATAAAAATGATGGGTAAAATATTCATTGAATGGTCTAAAATTATCGTAACCGTGTAATAGTGTGAGCGAACCCTTACACTAGCGAGAATGCCGATCTCCTAACCACGGCTTGAATATTGCAAATCCCACCCTAGATTTTATCTTTGAGGCGCAACCATATTCGCTTCGTACAATCTCGAAGAAAATCATGTCGAATTTTCCTCACATCATTATATTATATTCATACAATAAGAATTTAAGGAAGCGCATAGAATAATGAAGGCTCCATTCTCGTCTTAAATTCCATGGAATATAAAAAAGTGTACTGAATGGGAATAAATAATGGAAGAATGAATAACAGCCTTTCAATAAAGCAAAGACTTGTTCATGATAAATGATTTAGCGCGTCTTTCTAATACAATAGTTAAATTAGCGCTTTTTCTTTGAACATAAAAAAAAATTGCCCATAAAAAAATCTCAAACGATATAATACCTATGCTTATTTTATTGAAACCAAGCTATTGATTAAAATACCCAGAGGAGAAGTTAAATGAAAAACAATGACATATCTACATATTCAATTAATATTATTGCATAAAAAATTACTTGTATTTAAATGTTTATTTACCTACTTAATTTAATTATCAACAACGCCCCCGGCATAAATATTATCGCATATCAGTATAAACTACAAAATTCAATTCCCTGTAAATCCACAATGGTATAGCGCTCTCACGGAAAACACACATTCTGCAACGTCACTAGTTCATCCCCCGACGTACAAAAATACCCACATTATTAGGTTCCTCAAAAACAATCTTTATTGCACCAGCTTAAGATTTATCAGGACCGCATTTTCTTGTTTGCTAGTTTGTGTTCGTCATAGGACCGCGGGTCGAGTCTTTGTTCTTGAAAAAGTCGCTTTGTTTGTCTGTTTCCTATAGCCCGACAGACTCGCGGATGTGTTGTTTTGATATTTTATAAACAACTTGTTTGTTACACCCAGTCAGAGGAAGTTATAAAAGTAACATATTTGCCGTAGCGAAGTCTACTTTAGGAACTTTTTGAATAATTATGCGCGATGGCATTGAGCGGTGCCGGGAGACCTAGTAGTTTCTGTACCTCGTTATTTCTGTTTCATAGAATAGTGTAGGGGAAAACACGATTATGAAACTACGGGAAGTATGTTAGTATCCTGGTTGGACTGCTAGCTAACGAAAGGAATCCAGAATCCAGCTTACAGCTAAATCTGTTTCTAGAGCAAAGCACACACAATCTTCATGCAGACATTGGAACTCAGTAATAACATTCCTATGCGAATGTGATACACTCGTAAGTTAATGCGCTCTGGCTCTTTCTCGTAATAATGGACCAAAGGATGTGGACACACAGATTTATGACCCTGTTTTATATTTATTACTTTGATCATTGGTACTTTCCATTTAATATGGAAGTGGAATTTTCATGCGTGACCGCGTCCCGTTGCAATTTATTTCGCGTCTTGGTTTGCCTTTTCGAATGGATTTCCTGATAGAACCTACTGTTATGAATGGCCTTCATTTGGTTTCGGCGACTGGTTAAACATTTTTACTACGAAGCTAGAAATAAATAATTTGATTCTTTATACCCTGATTTTAACCAAGATTAGAAATAAAAGCATGTGTTGAGTGTAGAGGTTGCATTACACTTCAAAGGTTGTAATTAAACACGACTGTCTTCTGTTACATCAAAATAAAGAGCAGCTATTTCATTTAAAACTGTGTAGTGCCAATAATCCAATGAGCATTATTTTACTTATTTGATCAAACAGCGAATGAATTCTATCCAAAGGGATTGTTTGTAGCTGCAATCGTAGGTTTTTAAATTGTTCGGCTGAAAGCATATTTTATCTTTATTTACAGATCAAATTCTTCAAATTACTGCTTCGCTGAATAATAAAACTGCACCTACACAAAATTGATAAAATGGTTATATCAATAACAAAAATTGACTGCACATAATATAACAAAACAACTGTAATCGTATAATATACATAAGTCTAGGTAAAATTGAGATCAAGTCCGACCAAAAAAGTCACTAAACCCCAAAATTTTATCAAGAATAAACTTAAAAGTGACTAATAGGAACCATTTCGAGCAAACCCATAAAATCACCATACGATTCAACAAAATACAATTTGCTTCGAAATTCACGAAGTTTACTCTTTTATTGATATTTATTGGCAATGTCAAGGATTTGCGGTAATAGAGCAAGATTATGCAGAGGATATTTGTCTAAAAATTTTTGTATCGAAATTTCTAGAAGATTTTTTGTAAACAGCTTACAAATCTTCGTCAGCAGTCGCTGATTACAAAAATAAAATATCCTTACTATTTAAACGTAGAAGTGGGACTTTGACTATTACGCTTTCACAGGAAAACGGCTGCAAAGTATGACAAGAAAAGTAGGTATACATAATACAGGCTTGAATAAGACAAATTTCCATATTTCTATCCTGGTATTCATGCGACGGGCTCTATGGTGCAAAGAGTAAATTTACTCTTTAAAGAAATCAACGCCACTGTTTTGTTCTAAAATCATTTTACTTTTTGAATGAAAATACTTTAATATTGTACAATTTGACCGTCAAAATTTCCCTTAAACTGGAACAAAATATTCGACACCCGATAGTTCCCGTCTCGCTTTAATGATGACAAAATTTAATGAACTGCCTTTTGGTTGAGTAAACTCTTTGTCCAAAAGTGGAATTCTCCAGGAAATTCGCTCTCAATGTTGATGTCAAGGTTAACTTTTGTTATATTTATTCATATTGAGAATATATTGTTTTATCATACCACTCGCAACTTAATAAGTACATAATTCTGTTAAATAAATTAAGATACATATATGATAGGGTTGTCAAGTTGACTGAACAAATCTTCAAATTCAGAAAAAAAATGTTTCAATAGTCAAAAGTTCCATCAAAGATTATATTGTTTCACATTTGTCATTGTAACCGCCAGCATCTTTCGCATTTAAATAATTCACTAATTAACATTATAGCACACCATTATTATATAATTATTATGTAACCTACACTCAAGGTTAAATTACATTAATTAACATTTTTATAAAACAAACAAACGTAAATATAATTACGTAAGCGTACTGGACAAAATTTAATTACGTATCTACACTCAAATAAAATACCAGAACCTCATTATGATTTACGAGTATTCTCGCGTAAACACTACCTTAGTCCCTTATTATATTCTCACAGCATACCATTGAATATTCACTAATTAATCCACGTACACTTTTATTCCGTAATTCTAATTCTGTGTTACTAAGTGACAAAGGCAGATTCGGAACGCTATACATTTATACAGAATGCGTATCAACCTTTTTGGGAACGAAAAAAACAAAAAAACAATTCCTTGAACCGAGATTTCGTAATTAAATCGCAAAGCCGAACACGTGTCAAGTGCCATTCAGTCTGGACAAAGTATCCATTTCGGCAAACCGCAAGCAATTTAATCTATAAATAGAATTGTACCAAAAGCTATAGTAAGCAGTAAAATGGATTATTTTCCTCTAGGCTGCCATTTCCCCGCCCTAACTTACTACCCTCGTCTAATTGCAAGTTTTTCTCAACATCTGCTGTCTTTTAATTAATGATCACGTACCACCTGCTGAGACGGTCGTGTATTTTTCAGTCCCCTCTGGTAAAACACTACTCGTGCCTTTGTAACTTACTAACAGAAAATTAGAGATGTCCCGATATTTTTAGTATTGGGAGTAATACACGTGCCTATACTGATTCAGCAATCTATCAGTTTTGATATTTGTAGTAACGTAATATTGAGTAAAACAACAATATCTCCCATCAAACACTAATAAACGCTTCTTAATATCAAGCCATTGACTTCCAATAACCAAGGCCATTAAGTTGATATCTCCTTCACTCCGCTCAATCTGACCTAGTTAAGGTCCAACCAGGTTATTGTAAATTTCATGAGTTATTAATCTAAAGGTACCGCGACTAAATAGTGGCACTTAGCCAGCGTATTGGCAATTAGCTGAGAGCGTCTTTACTAATGAAGATCGAACGCTTCCCCGGTATCAAGGAAACCAGTGAAGTATGAACCACTTAGGACTTGCATTGCTACGGATAAAATTTATATGAGTGCACAATGGAAGTGTGTAAGTCGATACATAAGGTGTTCACATAAATGTTATTCTATTCTTCACATATATTAATCAAAATCTGTATTTTGTGAAGATCGCAGGCCTTGAGCGCGGGGACCAAATCCAGAAATTCCATAACGAAAAAACCTCACGCTCCTCACTCCGACGGGCACGGAGGTGTGGCTGTGAAGGCCGTGCATTGTCTAACGTCGTGTCAGTTCGGCAGTCTTCGACACGGCGCTGTGTGTCGTGCGATTAGACGTATTGTACGACTTTACGGAACTAGCCCGAATCGAGACGAGCTGCTCCGAAATCGGACGAATACATAATCAGCTGTTTGTATATAGGTGTATAAGTATTTATCTACAACAGTGAACGGCTGTACTTGTAAAATTTGTGTAAAAAGTGTAACTTGAATTAATATCAAAGAAAAAGAAATACTGTATGAATAAAATAAAAAAATAAATAATTATAATTGCATAAGTTGATACAGAATGCTATGCAATAGCTTTACCGCGGCAGTCCCCGAGTGCCACACGTATTTTTTTTTATCGTTGATATTTGAATCCTATATTATTATCGTCATTTTTTATACTCTTTTTACAAACATCACTAAGCATATCGAAAGCACAAGTCTCATGATAGCAAGCAAAAGTTTTATCATAATTTTTCCGAAGCTTTGAATATTCCAGCTTTGAGTACAATAATTCAACAGCTGAAATATTTTTTGCTCCGAATTTCGCTCGCCATTTTTATTTTGCGCCACCATACTTGATCCCTGGCATTGCAGTCAAAATGCACATGTCGGATTTAAATCGTAGGTCTCGATGGACATTTTATTCCCGACTAGATATTGGACAGCTAAACGCAAATAGGAACGGAACCCGCTTACCTCGGCTGAAATCTCCCGGCGATTTATACATGAACAGACTTTTAATATTCCCTTGCTAGGTGGATTACTATTTCTGGTGCAGTCAGCGAAAAAGATCGAATAGCATTTTTAACACTTTATTTTATGAAATACCTAGTAAGGTAATGATATTTGAAAAAGGATTTCGTTTAAACTGAACAGGTTTATGGAAACTTCTCAAAATTAGGCACCTACATGTCATACATTGTGAAACAAGGAAGGAAATAAAATAAATGACAAGTAAACATTAGCATATACCTAACTAGATATGTATTTATAGATTTATGATTGCAGTTGAGCATTTTATTGCATATAGTAAAAAGGATACAGAAATTAATATACTTCTTTTACTTAATCATTTACATACGAAAGTACGATGCATTTAAAAAGATTGTCCAGCGATAGTGATTACTTTACAGCTACTAAGTATTCCCATTGAAAGCTCCCTAAAGACAATCAGAATTAGTACAATAGATGGAATGAGCTAGCTTCTTTCGTTCCTAGCCTCAGGTACGACTTTGTGATGGAAATAGACTTCTAAAAGTACTAGAGAAGGATCCTTTGCAGAGTCCTACCGTTATAAAACTGGTCTTAGAGGAGTAAATTGTTTTTGTGCCTCTAGGCGTTTTGCATCGTCTGGAAGCAAGTGGGGCCGGGAAATATTAAGCGGTTGCTATCTCTTTTAAGCGTTCCTTGCGACCACGATATAACATGCCCTACCCTTTAGTCTGGAAAGATGTAGACGTCTGAACGGGACGTTGTAAAATGGCCATTACCCTGAATATTCTCGAACTTGACTTGTGACGGCAAAATTGTTTTCTCTGAGCACCAGCTGCAGAATTATTTGCGTGTAAACATGGTACAAAAGGGAATATGAGAACGTCTTGAATATTAATTGACTGGTCGAATTCCTTAGGAGTAAAACATGATTTCCCCGCATCACATTTTTTACATATTCGGAATGTAATAGACTTCTATTATGACGAAAAGTTGTAAGATACCTGTACAAATGTATAGTATAACAAAAAATAAATGTAAAAACAAAACTCAGAAAGATGACTTATTTTATCTCAGAAAGTTGTTGAAGAAGCCGAGAATAACTTTCAGATGACTCTTGTACAATTGGGACCATATTTTGGTGTGCAGCCCTCAATTACAACAGGTGCGCAAGGGGATTCTAGAAAGTTCTCGGAACGAGGATATATTTATTTTTCTTTTAAAAATACTCAAGGAAGCGGAATGGAGATTGAATTTATTTAGATACGGAGTTACGAGAATCTCGAGGTTTTGCAAAGTGTGCTACAAACAAAAAACTGAAGTATTCCTTGATATGATAACGTCGAAGAAACTCCGCCGGTGTCTGCATTACGGTATCTCAAGTCATTGCCTTACTTACGACTAAAATCTGGTCTTAATGTTGCCTTTTCAGCCTATTGTGTGCGCCGTGAAGGCTCAATTCATACTGGCTTTAACGGCTTTTAACAAACTCAAGAAACTAGAAGCTTTTAACCGGAGAGGAAGTGAATCGGAATTGTTGCATGTTAGGCAGGTTCGTGACGGTACTAACTCTCACAAATAATAGTGTACATAAGATGTACGATGATACATTTCAAGCCTTGGTGCTGAGCCAGAGAAGCGCAGTAGTTTTTAACTGCCGTAAGCACATGAATTCTGTATTGTAACGGCAAATAAATTACATGTTGCCTTTATTTTGCTGGACATTATTCTACGCTATTGTAGTTCTTTTTTGTGAGTCCATCCTGTTTGTAGATGTTCTTTTAGTTAATATAATATGTAAGTTTTTCAGCATCTACATGAAAATGAAGCTACACATTTTCCCACACAAGATATTCACGCAGACCATACAATTCTATTCCTCAAGCCATCTCTCAGAGAAACGCGAGCATCAGCAATTTTAACCGTTATATTTTAAGTTTCCTCCGCCGAGACAAACAGTATTATGGGTCCCATTCCTGGTAATCTCATCCGCTTCGCCGTCGGTAAGGCGGGCACATTGTCCCACCTTTATCTCAGGTAAATTACGTTTGGGCCCAGATATTCGTTGCCGCCTGTCTTTGTTTTGCTCCAAGCCTCGTAATTGCAGTTTTAGTTTTAAATCTTTATGTTAAAGATAGCTATTAAAAATGATCGTTTAGGCTTCCGTTTTTGGCCGTCCGTAATTGGCGGTTTCATTTTGGGCTACCTCAGAAAGTACCTACCAATATGTATATATACTAGGTATATACATAAATGTATCATTTCAGTAATTTACTTTGTATAAATTTACACAGTACACCTGCTTACTTTAAAGCATAAACTTATTACCTACTTAGTATCATAACCAAAACCATATGTTACAAGTTCCTGACTCACATATTCAAGACTTTGTATGCCGAAACATTTTAACCCTACATTCCGTCGGCATCCAATAATAATTCAAAGATGGCGTGCTGCGGTTTCTCTGTGGATGAACTTAAAATTTAATTAAATCACGAGATGTTTCCTAGTACGTCCACCAACGGGTGATGATGTTTATGTTCTGAGCAAATATACGGGGTTTGAGACAACAGACAATTTGCTAAAGGACGGTAGCTGAGAAATGAGTATTGTTGATTTTGTTTTGTCACTCTGTCATGGTGGTTGAAACTGGTATTTTCGTCGTGATTATTTTAAAATATTTAATTTTTATTTAATCTTTATTAATTACTACACTGCCAACAGCAAAAGATATGGAATCTAAGTTACGTTAAAATAAATTATCAAATTAGATGGCAATGACTAAAAATCTTCAAAAAAAAATTAAGAGTAATTTAAAACCTAGAAGGCTTTATTTACTTTTCAAAAGAAACTCATTAAAACCTTAATTATAAAGTGTAACTTAAGACTAGTTCAATGCTATCGTTTCTACTTTTGTTCGGGTAGCCGAAAAACTATCAAATAATAGACGAAAACGTAGGGACCTGTAATAGGTAACCCGATATTTATCAAGTCAGCAATTAGTGAATAAACTGAGGTTCTCTGGGCATTTAATTTCTGGTCCGCAGGGCTTTAATTAAGAGCACACCGGGGAATACGATAAATTAATGTGAAACAAGATTTTTGAGACAATGCTCTATCTCGATGGTGGGGCTATTTAGTAGCATGCGGATAGAATTTAGAAATGAAAATATAAGTTTATCTTATTATAATTAAGATAAACGTCCGTATATTATAATCTGTAAACTCAGTATCCTCATATTTTAATAGTACCTACCAGAAAGACAGCTCCGTACCTTATCAGCCAAACAAAACAAAATCGAATCGACAAACAGAATCCCATCTACAATTCCACACACAAAAAAATAAAACAAAAGACGTTCGCTCATTATAAACATTTATTAACAAACAAGACTTTCAAACATCGAACACTATTTCCTACTCTGGTAGGAGTTCATCATAAGGTACTTGTGACAGCAAAACTGACAGATTCTCGGCGACAGCTGCACCCAGAGACTGACAGATGGATGGACCCACGTCAGCTACAATTTCACGCCACATTTCATTTAGAAGCTTGTTGATTTGATCACCTGGAAAAGTAACACCTGCGTATATATAACCTATATATTATGCCAATAAGTTATTTTATACACATACTTCATGCACGTTGGGTTTGGGTAATTTTTCGTCTCTAAATAACGAGTTCAAAGCAATTGAAGTAGTCCAACATTTTGAGCGTAAATGGATGTCGAATATGCCATGAATCTTGTGGTCAATCATTGTGGTCTAGAGAAGCATAAATCACAATGCATCATTAGGTACGAAATAAATAATTCCAAATTCACAGCCAAAACTGACCTTCCAAAAACAACATTTGATATATCATGTTTATCCCTTTCACCCTACGCATTTATTTGAAGTATTGCCAATCATCTAAATTCGTAGACATCAAAACATGCGATTCGTTCAACCATTTGTAGAACTTTTTTATCGTCAATTGTTGTTTTCAGTGTTATCTGTTCGCAAAATACTTCTAAAACGATCAATCATAAAATTGTACCAGTTTTTGTTTGTGTAACGCTCAGGTTCCCTAGCAAAGCTCCATCATTTTTTATATCCTATTCTATTGGGAATAAATAAACCGATGAATTTATTAAATGTTATTTTATCTCGCCGGATTGAACTAAATGTTCAGTATTTTCGGACACATTTTTAATTGGACCACAAACGATGTGAATCGATTAGAATTTTACGTTTCAATATAGTGTGCTTTAGTGCTTAGCAAGGTATTTGAACAATTATTTTCACTTTACAATACTTACTTCACTTTATAATGCTACATTTACTTAAAACACTTTTTATGATTTTTGATGTTTTAACTTGATTTGTATAATTGAAATATTTTTATTTACTTATCTTATTAAAAAGTATACAATTTATATAATTACCAATATTCTTGTCATTCAAGAGGTTATCCAGTCTAAAACTAGCTTTTTCCACTTCATACTTGATGTCGTGTTTATATATTTTCCAATAAATTTTACCATCGGGTCCTTCAACGTGCTCATACCAATAACGTATGTGTAATAGAGTATTTTCTGAAAAACAAAATTTAAAAATAAAAGCTTCCCACACGAAACAAACACCAATTAATGTTTTTATTTATTTAAATAATCATCATCATCTCAGCCATAGGACGTCCACTGCTGAACATAGGCCTCCCCCTTAGATCTCCACAGATACCTGTTGGAGGCGACCTGCATCCAGCGTCTTCCGGCGACCTTTATAAGATCGTCTGTCTGTGATTTAAATAATGATGTTTAGATAACTTATTTTATCCTATCAAAAATTATTACATTACTCACTTAAATGTATGTAAGAATCTCCATTTGATTTAACTGGTAT
The DNA here is from genome assembly GCF_030705265.1 of Helicoverpa armigera. Lineage (NCBI taxonomy): Eukaryota > Metazoa > Arthropoda > Insecta > Lepidoptera > Noctuidae > Helicoverpa > Helicoverpa armigera. The sequence goes on from NC_087126.1 coordinate 7,490,684, forward strand.
AACCAGTAATCGGCCGCTTAAGTCGTAGGTATTCTTCACATTCAAAGTGACCATAGCGTCTGCTATTATCATTTTATTTTCTAAATCAAACCTAGAAAAAAAGATAATAAATATTGAATGTTACTTTTGTCTGACAAAATGATAAAGCAAAACAGTGTGATAAAATATTACTTATTTATTTTATTTTTTGTATTTTAATCTACAGGTAAATCATGGTGTATTATGTAAATAAAATGCATTTAACACGTTTTACGACCAGAACTTATGTACCTACTCATTATCATAGTACATAACTAATAAAATTAATATTTTATTTTATTATGAGTAAAATTAAACCGAGTTCTTTTCAGAAATTGAAATGGTAAACTACAAAGAAACCCGTAAAGTTTTCAACTTTAAATAAGAAAACTTATAAAACAAAACTCGAAAATAATGAATATGCAAAAATATATTTGCATTCATTTAACGACGGCGGGCTAATTTGAATGAAATTCTGCAAGATCATAGCTTGGTTTTTCACACCATTACGCCTTTTGTTCCCAATGAATCATCGTCTGAGCCTAATTATTTAAACGGACCCTTTAAGTTACGACGCCTTCATAATATTATTCGTAATTAAAAGGCCGAAAGCTAATTGTCCGTGAGTCATGACGTCGTCGTTAGCCGCACATAGTTCATTATAGATTTAGGTGCCTACATTATACAGACTGCAGAACAAACATTTGAGGTCTTAAAATAAAAAAGTTAAACAGACGTTCGTCATGTGTTTTCAAAATTTTTGTATGGAGGATTTTCCTTAATCCAAGGCTAATATCTGTTTGACTTTTTTAGGTGTATTTTTCTGCTAAGAACGTAATAAATGCACCGCTATGCGGTCCTTTAGGTTGCAACAAAACATTTTGTAAAACATTTTTTTTAGGAATTATTATGACTCGTCCCTTCATGCTTTCAAACAGATTAATGTGTGATTCCATATCTTATTATACAATTTCTCTTTCAGTAGCAACTATTTTAGTAAGTGACAAGGGTCTTATATTTTAGGCGTTCATGAAACGCTAAAGAAATAATGTCTCTCCAAAAGATTTTTAATTATTTACCGCGACAGCAGCAAGGTACTTAATACAATTAACGTTTAAAAAATTAAGCTGACTTAATGTAATTTGTTAATTTTGTCGACTTTGTTCTTGAAAATGCTCGCAGTAATTATCTATGCCATATTCTGCTATCTTACTTTATAATTAGATTTTGGAGTTCGTAATTTTTTTTTATAGCGTATAATATTTTGAGAGCGTATAATACTTCTCATTTTGTTATAGATCCTCAAAGTGATATTTGTGTTGGAACGTTTTTGTAAGGCCCACTACAAGGTAATGAAGACCATATCTTCGTTCTGACGCCAAAGTCCTAATGGAACCAAATATCTGATATAACCACTATTGTCATTTAAATTGCTTATGTATGACATATGGGATATTTTACTTCCCCACACTTCGGAGCATCTCGAACTATTTTATATAAATACTTTTTCAGTCAATTACCCATAGCAATATCATGGCTGTGACAAAAATGATACATTACATGATTTATGATGGACTAAATAGCGCTCGTAAAAATCTTTGAAGAGGTTTGTCAAATTATCCTACAGGCAAAGCATGCTATTATCAGAATAAAACAGTTTTTTTCTTGCAACCCATCCAAAACTAAAACATATTATACATAATTTTTGTTTTTGTAGGCTTTCACAATATTAATTAATTTATTAAATTAAAAATGGAGCCATGACAAAACTAAAAATATACCTGGAATTTACGAATTCTGAACTTTAAAATTGCATTTCATAGTAAGTAAATGAGTTCCAGGTATTTGCATAAGCATTCATAACTGGATAATCACTAGTTTAAGAAATGCTCAGTCATTAGTTCAACAGAGTAAACAACGGCAAACAATGTTTGCACCAGTAATGTATAATTACGTCTCCTCTATAATTTTCTAACTATTAAATCTTACGAAGTTAAACATTACGCGAAAAACTATGAAAAGTTATGTAAAACAAGTAACACTAGTTTTTTTTTCATATTCACACGCTGATAAAACTTCTTTAGAACATGAGTTTAAACCATGGATAAGTAAAACATTGTATCACCGACGCAAAATCTTATGGAGTCACTACGAGATTTCACCCACGTTCCCTGGCAATAACCCCTCGTGAATTCAAAATGACGACTTCTCTCGACAGTTCACGCATCGTTCTCGTTTTTACAATTTAAAACAACAGGTATTTATCACCAACATTGGCTCGATCAAACAATCTAACAAATTCTTCAGTTTTATATAATCATCGGCACGAATCTTGAGCGCTGACCTTCACCTGCGCAGAAGTTATTAATTGGGTCCCTGTTGTGGTATGAAGTGAGGCGCGGCGCGGGGCGTTGTAAAACGGTGATTGGCCCGAAGCGCATCGCGTTGCAGCCGTCACTCGGGATTGGTTCTTTGCTAATAAATCACTTCTGCGCAGATGAAGGTCAGCGCTCAAGATTCGTGCCGATAACTATAATAATAGTACCAAAAAAAATAAAATGTTGCTTACTTAAGGTTCTCCATATGCATTTTCGAAAGTCCTGTAAAATAGTTGTCCTTGAATATCACTCTGAATCCTTGTTTATTCGGTATGTACACTGTCATTTCAGCGACGTACAAAGGATCTAATGGATGAAGGCCTCTATCCGGGTCTCCTAACGAGAATTGATGAATAGAATCCCTGGCCGATTTCAATGCACATTCATTTAGTTTCGGATCGTTTCTTGAACATGATGTTATGTATGACGCTGGAAATTAAGAGCAGTGTTTTCAAAGAGGCCTTTTTAGCTCCTGTATACTGGTTGAAATGGGCTAGAAATTTTTGGGAATTAGTTATTATTGATGCTTTGGCGACCATCTCACCCTGTATATACCTTGCACCAAGCATTTTGTCGGCCTATCCCTTTTCATACGAAGGAGTGTAGGCCTTTGCTTAGTAATCAATCAAAAATAAACATAATGTTAATTCCACTTTTATTGTTGGAAAATCATCAAGTGATCCCTCTATGGGTGCAGCGTGAGGTTGGCATCAGAGTCTTACTGACTAAAAGCCACCATGTTCTTTTTGAAGCCCTTCATGTACCAGAGGCGCAGTAACTCTTTCGAACAACCCCGCAACCCCAGCAGGCTCTGACCCTAAGGGGTCACCTTATTTGCGGTTTTAAAGATTCCCAGAATTGAGCAAACAACCGAACTTCTCAGTATCACGTACCGACACCACGTAATAAATGGAATATACTTAGCTACTAACGGTATTAAACAAATGATTTTTTAAGTGCAAACCAATTAAAAGCTTTTGATCATCCACTTTTAGGTTGTTCAAAATTTAAAAATAACCCGTAGACAAATACAGAGTTATTTCAGCATATATATTTTGATTATAGCCACAAGTAAAGTAATACTAAGTAGTATTTATTAAGTATTGAATCTGTTTATTTCTACCAAAATTCATCGCTACAGTTCTTCCAAACCCGACACAATAACAGACATCTAAATCTTTCGAACTTTTCTTAGTCTATGAACTATTACAGCGACAGTAGCGACTCACAATTTTTTGGCACTTAATTTTTATTCAACTAAATAAAACTTACGTAATCCCATAGAGAAAACACAGCCAAATAACTGAACTAACAATATAATTTGCAACATTTTGTGGACCACTTGTATAACGCTAGAGAAAACTAGATAATCAGCTCCAAGTTTGTTCGACCAACGCTTTATAGACTAATAATGAACAGATTATATGTTACAGCCTCTTCATTATGTAAGTTAAACACGGTAACCCTTAATTTTCAGTCAACATAGTGAAGGTTTCCTCTCGGGAAACCGTACTATTTTAGATGGCCTCCATAGATTTCTTTGTTCTTTTTTATTTCCATGCCTGCCTTAGTACTGGCTGCGAAGTCGTATACACGTTTAAAAACGCAATGTATGTCATACTTTGCAGCACATTGCTACTTCTACAAAGTATCTTCCAAGCCCTATTGTTTAAGCAAACTCATACAAGAATAGACTCTATATTTACTTAACAAAGGGTTGAAATTTCAGAGGCATTCAATGATGCAACCGTTTTGCATTATGAGTGGTGACGTAAATAACTTTTTTAGATAATTTAATAACAAGATATGCGTTCTAGTAAATTATACTCTGCGTGCAAATACGTCAGTGGTGACTATTTAGCTTTGTTATTGTTTATGGGAGTTTGTCAACAACAAGCAATAATGTCTCAATTATAATAAATGTTTTGTTGTAAGAATATTATCTATGAAAAGGTACGCTTTATAAACTGGATTTACAAGTACCTATGTGTTTATTTTGCAAGTATTTGTTACTGACGATATAGCAGTATGAATTGTACATTGTACGAATGACAAAATATAAATAACTCATGCCTCAACTATCTTAAAATAAAATGTATACTTTTTTAAAGGATAAAAATCATCAGGTATGTAAAATTGTACTGCTTCCAGGTCCAGATTAAATTTCCCAGCGAATACAGGTAAAACAATAATAATACCTACTGCAATGTAGCAATGCGTTGGGTGTCTGAAAAAGCTCTATTCACGAATCTCCTACCTCATATTCCATTACGAAGGACCGTGTTTAACAATAATACAATGTTAAAAAAAAAATACGCTAAATGCTAAAGTGTCCACTTGACAAGGACATACACATGAAAAGCGTCGCAAATGAAAAATGTACGCGAAAATATATCACCGCGGGAAATGTAAATAAAATTATATACATAAACATAAGAAGATGCATCTTTGACACATGAGTTCAGTTTCGTGTAAGATTCGACCTTATTCTCTGCTAACGTAGAATTCAATTTGCATAATCAATATGTTTGTTAATTTTGATAAGAGAAAAACGACTTTAAGTTCTAGACAATAAGTTTGAGATTGAAATGGTAATTATGTGACAGTGTACTTTTTTCCGGTTAAACGTTAACAAAATAGTTTAGGTTGGAAGTGACAGGGAGCACGTCACTTGAGCTTACAGAACATTTGTACTGCATGAATGGTGTTTTACTTTGCTCCGGCATAGAAAGTTCCTGGTTGGTTTATTATTTAAAAAATTTCAATATAAATTGTAAGTCCCAGCTGTCATTTGAACACCTTTGGCAGTCGTTACGGGTAGTCGTAGAAGCCAGTAAGTCTGTCAACCTGTCATACCTAAGGGTATTTAGTAGCATCCGGTCCGCATCCGGTTAGAGTGGAAGCCACCCCAAGATAGTTGGGAAAGGGCTAGGCAGATGATATAGGTACATAGTAAGTAGATACATAATGCGTACAATATATTTGATAAGGCACTGCATATGTAAATTATAATAATTTTTATATAGTATCCTTGTTTTCAAGATCACTGATCACATAATTTGATTATTAATAAGCAAATTGCTTACCTATCCACTTATAATTGAATTGTGACATTGACTTGCTTGCATGAATGAATTCATGTAATTTGTACAGAACTGAAACTAATTAAGTAGAAGTTATTATCATAATAATCATAGTATTTAATGATAATGAAATTATATGAAGTCTTCTTTTATATTATTTTAAATCCGAGGTCTAGCTAACTTTACTTGCATAATTAATATTCCTTTATGCTTCAAATGATCGGATACATTGTGGTTTTGGTATTTTCAGTTATTCTCACCCAAAATTATGTAATACTAGTTTTCGCCAGCGGTCCCACCGGCTACCTAAGCGAACTCATGCATATATGCTATATTCCCTCCTGTCAATTTTCATTGACATAAATAACAAAAATATAGTCAGACAGTATTTTGAAACAATTGACAGTGCTGTCAGTTAGTAAAAACAACGGTATTTTCCCAAAAGTGACAGCTGTCAACTACACAATAAAATCAGTACAGTATACACAAAATTACGCATTTATCCTATTAGCTAATGTCGAGAATAAAATATTAGTAGTGGTTGTAAAAGGTTGATAGATGATGGAAATCAACAATTATGCACATTTTAAACTAAGTCGTGTAATTATGCCTACTATGTTTCATGATAATAATACACTTAATAAAATGCTTCCTAGTTAATAATAACTTGTTTTAGGTAAGTATGCAAAAACGCTTGTCATGCTTCATGATTTTAATATCTTTTACAAATCTTGATATAATTCGTAAAATATAGGATTTGAATTATTTAACAGAAATTTTATTTTTTTATTCTGGTTGTGTTATATAATATTTAATTAATATTGTTACATTTATTTTACTAAGACTATTTTTAGCTTTTACGGACAGTATTTAAAATTGTAACCTAAATGGGTTCAACCCGATGGTTTTTACCCGACTGCCCAGAGGCGTTAGGTAGGGTAAAGGCGGGATAGATGCCCCACTTTTTGAAATATGCTTATAGTTTAATAAATATTGGTTCTACATTAATAACCCCTATGAATATAACTAGTTTAATCCTTTATGTTTATTTGTGATTTGTCTTTTTGGACCTATATACTACACGTTTTGCAGATTTTAGCTTTTTGTAGACCTAAATTTTTGGGGATAGATGCCTACCCCTATGGATAGATGCCCCACCTTGAAAATACTAGCGAGGATAGATGCCTGCGGTGCGGGATAGATGCCCTTCATACTGTATAAGTATATTATATTAATAATATTTACATATTTTTTGACTTTAATTCATTTGAAATGAAATGTATTTTGCAGTTTTTTAAATCTTTTTATATTCATTATCAGATTAATTAAAATTAACACAATAAAATTCTAAAAGTATTTGATCAACAAAAAAAATGTATTTTATATTTTAAACCCTTATTACAAAATATTAATTATTTAGTTTCAACATGCAAAATTATAAAAATCATTCTTTCAAAAACTAAAATAACACAATATACTTAGCATCATAATGTTTACACAGTGAAAAGTGTACAGGTTTCATGTAACCAGCACTGACACATTACACATTGAATCCAGTCGGATTTAGGGTTTGGTTGTTCATAGCTTTCAAAGCATTCTATGCAGTTATTTTTATTTGTATCTTAAGGCTCATCCTGTCCATCTCTTTTAGTCTTTTTCACCGGCAAACCTTTAGTTTTCTTTCCCTTAACTATGTTCTTAGGTGAATTGTCTTCATCTTCACTGTTTGAACTGCAAATCATTCGTAATCAATAAAAAGTATACACAACCCATACATAAACACATGAAAAATATTAAAAAAAAACACAAAAATATATTAAAAATATATATTCAAAGCACTTATAATACATTCAGGGTACACGTGGTGTATGGAGGGATAGATACCCCTAGGGGCACCTATACCGTAAAAAATCAGGGCAACTATCCTTTTTGACAGGGTTAGATGCCCTAGTATTTTTTTAAATAAATAAATACAATAGAGCAACTATTTACATCAAAATGTATACTTCATGAAACAATATACATACGTGATAAAAAATTTGATGGAATTAATATCTACTTATAAAGTTATACAACAGCAAATACTCACCTTTAAAAATTTTACGCTCGCTGTAAGTTCGCCGCAGAAATGAATTCACACACAAGCGAAACGCGACCTCACCCTTCGATGGTGCGTGGCTAATTTAGGTGCGGGGTGCTTGTGGCTTCTAATTAAACGGTTGTTTCTTAATCGCGAGCATGGGAAGTTAGGTTTTTTAAAAATGGGGCATCTATCCCACTGCGGCATCTATCCCGCCTTTACCCTATAAAAATATACCTAACGCCTCAGCCAATCAAATGTTTAAGTAATAGTATAGGCTCCATTCCAAACTGATACAATTCTGATTTTTATTCAATACAAAGTGGTGAGGTTGAATAAGACGTAACTCTATTCAACAAATACTTCTTTATTTTTTTTTATTTTATTTTTTTTTAAGGAATAGCAAACAGTTACATTATATAAACTTACAAATAATATAACAATGACTTGTTGAGGTCATAATGTAGCCCACAACGCTATCCACAGGTAAACATAAAAATTTAGAACAGAAATTCTAATCGCTAGGAACATTAATAGCAGTACGCGTAACAAATAACAATTAGGGAGAGTATAGTAGTGTAAACATGACTTTTAGCAAAATATAGTCATGAAAAGGAAAGAGGAGTTTAAAGATACGATGACAAAATTAAAATGTTTGTTATTAAGAGGTTTGGGTTTTAAGTAGGGAACTATGAAGGAGGCTTTTGAACTGATTTATGCTACAATTGAAAATATCAATGTTTATAAAGGTGACGTTATAAGTGTCAACCATACGGCGGATAGGTGAGCGCAGGCCCGAATTAGTGCGACAGGTGTTCAGCGCAAAAAGAGTGCCTGGGCGCACCTGTCGCCTGTGAATGGTTCTTGGTACAGCATAACAGATCATATTATTTAGGTTTGTACAGTTAAATTTATCTGACTATATTAAACAAGACAGTTGCCTCAAGGTACTTTCTTCGAGAGCTAAGGGGAAGGAGTTTGTATTTGCTTAGTAAAGTAGGATACGGCAGGTAAGCTTTATGACATCTATAATGCATTGCACGCAAAAATTTGTACTGGACATTCTCTACCATCTCAGCGTATTTTATGTAGAATGGATTCCATACCGAAACTGCATACTCTAGTTGCGAACGAACAAGGGCTTTGTACAAACATAAATACGATGTGGTTTTTTTGAAGTCAAGAGTAGACCGCATGACAAATCCGAAAAGTTGAACTGTTGAACTTCTTATAACTGTTGAACTTCTTATAGCCCTTACAGGATGATTCCCTTAAAAAATGCAGTAATAATTCTGGTATTAAGTACAAAGGTGCAAGTCACTAATTTTTGCATTCGTGACATACATAAGTACGTGATATACGACGTAACAAAGTTTTTATCTAGCTCGAACCGGCTTTAAGCCACAAATGTCATGAGCAGATATGACAGCACGGTGGACTGGTTTATTCGTCATTCTTGTTTGTTTTAGAGATTTTGTTTTATTTTTATTTTATTCTAGATCTCATTTTTGTTTATATTTTGAGCTGCGAGGATAACGTTGTACATTAGTCGTCACCGTACGTAGAAACAAGTATATTGTTATCTAAAAATATTTCATCATCATCTATTCTTCGAAATATTTATGTTTATTTATTAGAGCAAAAATAAATGATGAAAACAATGACAAATCTGTCTTGGTTTTTTTCACAAATCCTACTAAACTCTTAGTGATGACAACTTGGAATTTCGTAAAGTAAGGCACAATTTCAGTTTTATAATAAGTCACATATTTTTTTCCCAAGTAATAAGTAGTATTCTTATCTCAGGATCCCCATAATAAATAAAAGAGGCCAACTTAACAATACCAACTTTTATTGTCACAAAAATAATCTCGATATTACATATAACATTGTTCTACATATACAAAAACAAAGGTAAAATGAACAAAGAGTAAAACAAAGTTTATAAAAACGCAATCTTTAGAAGATCAAAATTATAAAACCACTTCAATTTTATTGAAGTGGAATATATTTCAAACTACAAAATTCCATTCTATTCATGCGCGTACGCGGATAAATCGTCGAGGATATAATGTTTGGCAGGTACTGTATCAAAGAATTTGTGTAGGAAGGAATACAAAATGTCCATAGCTTTGTCCATGAAAGGTGTGCCGAATGATGCAAATAACATCTGCCAGTTTTCATTCAAAACTCCCGTTACGAGTTTACCTGTAAAAATATGAAAAAATTAAATTAGTTCATTGAAGGGTGACAAAATATTTACCTTGGACATGTCAATCCGTGCCCAATGTATTTATCTTTTATCCTTATCTTTACCTTTGAAGTCATCTTGAATTGACTATAGCATGTGGTCGCATAGAATACCTTGGTTAGGTTAGCCTCATAGTTTACAAAGTCATACAACAAGTTATGATTAGACCCATAAAAACTACAATTAGCGTACATTGTAGGTATGCAGATAAATACTAATTAAATGCCACTCAGCGAAGATTTATGTTATTAAAACTGGACTCTTAATCTCTGATCTTTGACATCCATTAGACCTGCTACTGTTTTTATAATTTTTCTAAATTGATACTTTGAGTTATAGAACGATTAAAAGAATATAATAAGGTTTTCTAGGGTCTACTAGAGGGATGAAAATATTTTTTCTAAAATATATAGATCGACATTACAAAGTGTTATTTTATGCAAGTAAAACGGTAATACATTTGAAAAGTACTCACTTGCTTCTTGCTTTCCTATATACAAACTATCGGCGAAGAAAGTCATTTTTCCTTTGATTTCATAAGTGTATTTCAGCTTGTCATTTTTACACCTAATGTAAAGATCACCATTTTTCTTGTGGACGTCGAAATCAAAATCGATTTTAAGATAAAGTTTATCTGAAACAAAATACAGGGCTTAGGCATTTTTACCTAAATATAGCAGTAGATAATAATAATTCACCAATAGTCACCATTTTATATTGATATACGGGAATATTTAAATCTGGAATCGCATCCCTCTTGACCGAGTTTGGTCGTTAATTTGGATTATATTCAAGAAATAGCAAATAATCGCCCTAATCTCAAGAACTACGGATCCGATTTCAAAATTCCATGGAGAACAAAGAAAATTGTATCAGTGTTTGGTAGTCCCTTTATTGAGAGACGCAATAGGCTACTTTTGATCCGGATAAGCGGTGAAACAGCTAGCATAAACTACTTATTAACAAAAGAAAAACATTTGTTACCAATTTTGACTTTTCCATTTCCATCACCAGTGACTGTATCTCCACCGGCCAATGTTTTAACGAGAGGGCTGTTGGAGAACACTTTGTAGTGCCCCTTAATTGATATATCGCATGTCAGCTCCATAAATGCACGGCCTTCTTCAATTTTAGTACTGAAAAGGAAAATATTTTCACAGTAATTGAAAATGGAATAAGAAAGGATTTATTGTGAAGAAATACCGATTGAAAAATAGCCAATATATACGAATTTCTGAGGCGAAGATACTTCATAGACACATTTTTGGCCTGAAAAATCTTGCTAAGATAAGTAACCAAATAATTTATTTTAACTCCATTTACCCTAAACTTCGTAGATCCTTTAAACAAGACTGTTACATGTTAAATGTACTTACACAAACTTATTAACGATGCAATCTTTGACTCCCTTCGCTGTGCCCTCAATCATAGTAATATCAATAACATTTAGAATGGCCAAAGAAATGTTATTGATAGCAATGGGATCAATTGTTGGGATGCCCAGCTCTGGAACACCCGTCTTGGCAATGTCCCGAATCACCGACTGAATTAAGTCCTTTTCACATTCTCCATCATTGATTTTACATTTTCCCAAATTGTCCACTGTAAGAAGTGTTACATAATTAGTGTGGAATAGCGCAAAACATCGTTTATGCTTCAAGAAATAAATGATGATAAAATTGGTCTTGTCTGATATTAATTCGGGATAAAATATTTCAGTTTTAAAAACAAATTACTATTTTATTTTTTACTTGAAAGAGGAAACTACATAAAAATTAATTACTCATGTAAAAAATCTGAAATATACAGCCAACTTACCGAAACTCGATTCACAAAACACAAAAACTGTGCACAACAAGAAAAGGGAATTTTTGAAGAACATCTTTACTTGTCAAAGGATTGACACGAATAATGCTTAGACTCGACATGGTGATTATATATATCGTCCACAAAATAAACGCCAACACGTATCATTGGGAAAAAATATATAAAAAACCTACTCCAAGATACCTTCACTATAGATCTTAATACCAGGTATTAATAGCCTTAATTGAGTGATTTTAAGAATAGTCTTGAGGAAAAAATAATATATACAATGTCAGAAACGTATGTATTATGTAATTTTATTTTTATTACGTTCTCATCATTATGGTTACTTATTTTAATGGACATCTACAATGTATTGTGTTAATTCAAATGTATCGCCAATAGGGTTCCCTGAAAACCACTAAAAATAACGTTTGAAATGAAAATAGAGAAGAGCTGGCATTCAGAAACTACAATTGGCGTGAAAATAATATAATATCCAGATCTTCATAATTTAATTAGTTATCTCTATTTAACATAAACTCAATCAGTATTTTTCCAATTGATATTGGTTGGAGTTGGCTACTAGTGTAATTGGTTGCATCTCAGTAGGTACCAGAGTTTAACATGGAGTGACTGCCTATCTGACCTCATCAACCTAGTTAATCCGATACCTCTTGTTAAGACTGGTTGTCAGCCTGTCTGGCTTCTGACTACACTAACGACTAACAAAAGATGTTAGAATAGCAGCCAGTACCCATTTATTTAACGTGCCTTCTGAAACGGGGAGAAACTCGTCGTGATATGATAGTCACCTATCCACGGGCCAACCACGCCAAGCATTGCTTAACTTTATATCCAATCGACCCGTGCTGTTGAAACACTTGGCCACATGCTAATGATTTGTATAATGATAATAATCACTCAAAACAGCATTTAGTATCTCCTAGTTAGAAATACCTAATAAAGGACAATTCTCTAAATAAACTGGCTGTTCCACGCGGTTTCACCTGCACCTCGAGGGATTTACTTCGAAGGTATTTATGCTGTCCTGGTACATGGTAAGCGATAGCGTCAACACTTGAGTATTGGTATACGCTCATGAAACTTATAGGTACTGTCCTGGTACTTGATGAGCATTTACGCCGGGAGATTGGAATACTCGTCATGTATAAAGAGTTATTTGGTTCCGCTGCATTCTGTAAGATGATTTTTGACTAATCACCCCCGTCCTGGGGAAACTTCTGCCCGTACCTGGATAAAACAAAACCCATGTTCGCAGAGAGTGTTGCTTTACAGTGAAAGAATCATTTATCGTTATTAAGGTTCAACAGTTTCGGAGCCTAGGTATTCGCGTCAAACATACAAACAAACAAAAACTCAAATCCTTCTCTTTATATATTAGTATAGATAAACAAAATAAATCTAAAATTATCTTTGTAAGGAAAGTTTCCTCGAGACGCGGAAAACCCGCGGAGAACTAAGTTTATTAATAATTCGAATTTTACCAAAGTTAGTTCCCGGGTGCCTATGAATATATTCCTAGTATATTAGGTATATACTAGGAATATGTTTATTTTACCTTATAAGCTGTATTTGGGAATCGGTAGCATAGAATTATTTTACCTTATTAGCATTTTTCCTCAAAAAAGGATGAGCAGAAATGGATAAAAAATCACAAAGTTTGTTTATAGTGTTTTAAGCATTGCGTCAGGTCAAAAATAAAAACTTTATCTATTAAGATTATACTATTCAACGATTTATAGCCTTAATAATAGTGCACTTTTAACATAAAAATTGAATAAAACAACTTGGGACCATTAAAAAAAATATAGGTACGAATTTATTTACCTACATATAAAATGTTTTTAAATTGGTTCAGTCCAGCCAAACATTAAAACCTTCAATTTTTTTCAACCTTATCCGTGGTGCCACAAAAACTTATAAACGTCTGTTGAACAATTGTCTAAAAAAATTACAGATTATTACGTTGAAATAAGGTCCGTTTTCCAGCCACACTTTTGAAGACAAGTGTTCAACAGATGTTTAAGTTTTTGTAGAAAGGCTGTATCTTTTTATCATTATGTACCTATTTATTAAACAGACATAGCCAGTCATATGTCAGTTATTTAAATCACACGATACATTAATTACAAATATATCAGGTATTCTCATTTTTTTATTAAAAAAAAATAGATTGATAAAAAAGGGTTTCCTTGTACTGTCAAAATAACATACCTTTAACCAACAATTCATAAATGTTTATATGGCATTACATCAAAAAGACATTTTCATGATTTTTGTCTTTTTATTTGCAACCTCAGGAACAACTGATCCCGTCCGATGATATTCTGAGGACTCGATTAAGTTAAAAAAAAAACACAAAACTTGTACCTATATCGTAAAAAGTACCTACACTCTAGAATTGTATCAACACGGGCAGCACCATATGTCTAAGCTAGTGATACACCAATTCGTAAGGAGCGGTTTATTATAAAAAATCGATATAAATAATCGAATGCATGCAAATTATTGACACACAGTATTTTTGTTCGTTTTATAAATGTAGGTCAATGCACTGATCGACTCATTTTGGTAAGGTCAAACGTTTGTTCTAGGTCGGCTATTAGAGGATATACCTGAATAGGCCAATAGTTATTGGTGTTATTTAGCCTATTTATTTATTTTGGTTTAATTCTATTCGTGTCACTTGGTCCTAATAACATTGAATAACATTTAAAGGCTTTTTTTGGTTTCTACCAAAGTTATATCAGCAAAAGACTAATGCACTTTGGTATTTTATTCGAAATTTTCCTTCAACTTTGAAATATATAAAATAAGCGTAATAAATCCATTAAATAGGTATTTGGACACCTAACGTTTGAACACTTGGTTTTTAAATTGCAGGTAGATATTAAAAAAAAAATATGTGTTTGTTTAGAGTGCCCAATAAATAGGTCTCTAAGGGAGGCAGGCTAAAACGCATGAGGTAGACAATACCTATCGCAACAAGCATTCTATTTTAACTTTAAGAATACAAACGGCATGTTTCACTCGAACGACTGCCTGCTCTAAAAATTCAGGCGCTTAACTTCTATAACGATTGCCGGTATTTGTAAGGATTTCTTTGAAAACGATTAAAAACAGAATATATGTTAATGTGGGATAGTGTCCCTTCTCCGATGCTTGTCTCGATATTTTTCCCATGATGATATGACCCCTTCATTTGATGATTGCCCATATAAAAAAGGATTGAAAGTAGCTATCATGGAACAGGCATGTTGTTTATATGAAAGCAAGCAGTAGTATTAGTCAGAAGCCAGTAAGTCTGACACCAGGTGGTTAGAACCAAGAGGTATCGGGTTGCCCGGGTAACTGGGTTGAGGAGGTCAGATAGGCAGTCGTTTCTTGTAAAGCACTGGTACTCAGCTGAATCCGGTTAGACTGGAAGCCGACCCCAACGTAGTTGGGAAAAGGCTTGGAGGATGATGAAGCAGTAGTATTAGAAAACATCATCTCCCTTGCTTTTTCCCAACTATGTTGGGGTCGGGTGTAAATATAGCCGGATACAGCTGGAGTTTTACAATAATCGACTGTGATGTTGTAGACGAAGGCGAGTGAAAAAAATGTTTTCTTAGTATATAGAACAGGCACCGGGAAAATATAGGTACAAATCTGTAACAGGTCTACTTTTCCTACTACAAGTCTTAAATGTTGCCTAACAATTCTAGGGCAGAATATGCCCCGGTCGCTTATTTGACTAGGCTTATATACAACTGCATACCTGTTTTCCAGTGTAATAAAAAACGTATCTAATTAAAATGATAAAGAATTCATAATAATGCGCTCAACAAAAACTTCATTATCATAAACGCTAATTAAATCTTCACAATTGTTTAAGCATAATATAGGCGAATAATAATTTGATTAGTACTTCCCACTACCGAACTCACTGTCTGAAACTAATAACAATTTTTATGGTTCCATAACACTGAAGAAAAAACGATCTTCGTTATTTAATATCATTTCAATATAATATTAAAATTAAACATTCCGACTGCTCTAAAGAAGATAGAGACAACTTTAGACTGTTGCTGTTGAGGGACAGAATATAATATAATACACTTTTTATTTATTTTTTGTAGGTAGCTATGGTGACCACCCAGCCTTCGGCCCTAGATTAAGTCTGTACGCACACATGTATAATGTGCTGACTATAATTTTAAGAACTTAGGTAGATAAGTCGCCCCACCGGAGATGTCGCGCCGAGATGGGTCAGACAGTAGATTAGTTTTTACACAATTAAAAGTACCTCAGAATCGGTAACACGCTTTTAATTTGTCTCCCGAAATTCCTTAGTAGTAATACTTAGTAATTTCAATAGTTTCCCCGCTCCGGAAACAAGAGTGGCGCAGCCGGTAGGATTTCGCTGTTATATTCCTAAATTCTTCGCGGTTTTAAATTCGTCGCGTGTCTCGAGGACGAGCTGCACGATAGCTGTGGGAATTTAAGGACGAGTGAAATCCGACGAACCAAATAAATTACTCTTGGTGCGTGTGGGCAAACAAAGGAATACCAAGGATGAGAGTAGCAGCTGGCTGGTGAGTGATTTTTTCGCCAATCCATGTTCCTCTATCCCCCAATACTTAATACCTACATTATTTTGAGATTAAACCTCTCTCATTATAACGTGTTCATTTAGATTATTGGCTTATCTCATTGTGTTCTATAAATAGAACCGACATAGAGTAGTTAAACTTTCAGAGACGCCAATTAAT
This sequence comes from Helicoverpa armigera, assembly GCF_030705265.1. Classification (NCBI taxonomy): domain Eukaryota; kingdom Metazoa; phylum Arthropoda; class Insecta; order Lepidoptera; family Noctuidae; genus Helicoverpa; species Helicoverpa armigera. The sequence continues at coordinate 7,507,078 of NC_087126.1, forward strand.
TGTTATCTCAAGTGTATTCTTTGCATTGATATTTTTATAAATGTGTTTTATTAAAAGTAATAAGTAAAGTGTATGTAATTCTACACCTAATATAAAAAAAAAATATATATTTTATACATTAATATTTTTAATTTTATTACCTAAACTATTACATACATTTTGCGTCTAATTATTTTCTGATTTACGTGTGTTATGTTTGAATTGTGTTATCTTGTGTGTTTCATAGCATAGTCAATTGTACTCTCACGAATTGTTTTATCTGTTCCGTTCTCTACTCTGTGAACATGATGACTTCAGTGACTATTGAACAAATACCCAAAGAAATTATTCAATTAATACCTTTGTATAATGGTGATAAAAGACAGTTAAATCTTTATTTGCGAAAGTGTCAGTATGTCCTTGACCGATATAAGGGTAGCCACGAACAAAATCTTTACGTTTATAATGTTTTAACTAGTCGATTGAGAGATGACGCCGCAGCGCTCTTATCAGAACGTGAAGATATTGTGACATGGTCTGCTTTTAAAGATCTACTTATTCAACATTTTGGAGACCCGCGTAGCGAAGCGTGCATTAATATCGAATTAGAATCCTTAAAAATTAAATCCGGTGAAAGTTATTTAGAATTTTGTAATAGAATCCAAAGTGTTCGATCATTATTGATGTCCAAGGTCAACATGATTGAGGATACTGATTTGAAGAGTGCAAAGACAATTATTTATAACAATACGGCCTTGAATGTGTTCTTATACAATCTCCCAGAGAATATGGTTCGTATTGTAAGGCTTAAGGCACCCTCTAGTTTAGAAGCGGCCTTGAGTATAGTACTTGAGGAAGTTAATTTCTTAGAGCAGTATAATACTAGGAATCGCATTTACGGTCAATCTAGCAGTTTCGGATCAAAATTGGTAATGACGCCAGCGGATACAAACCTTTATTGCCAAATAATATTACCACACCTAAATTTAATTTCGGTATTCCACAGAATAAATTCAATCAGCCCCAAGGTCAATTACCAAATGCATTAACATCACGCCCCAAGCCTGGGTACTTACCCCAATCTCAACAATTTGGGTACAGGCCACCCCAACAATTCGGGTACAGGCCACCTCAACAATTCGGGTATAGGCCACCTCAACCATTTGGGTACAGGCCACCCCAACAATTAGGATACAGGCCACCGCCACGGTTTGGCTATAAACCGTTGCAACCTCAGCAGTTTGGTTACAAATCCCCCAATAATTCTAATACCCCACAAATACTAAAACCTCAAACGCAAACTACTGATGTGTCTATGCGAACAGCCCAACCTAAATCGAATGTACCACAAGGTTTCAATTTAAATGAATTGTCTGCTGACGACTATGAGCCTTATTACAATAACTATTACTCTAACTATGACGATGACTATTATGGTGACTCAAATGAAATTAATTATCATGACGAGACTCATGTTGACTATGAATTACAATCAGAAAATGAAATTCAGGCACTGGATTTTCAGGAGAGTGCCTCGACGGACAAGAAATCTTAGAATTAAATTTTGACTCTAATTTAGAGCTACCGTATATTTATGTAGAAGAGATAGACGCAAAAATGATGATAGATACTGGTAGTATGAGATCGTTCATTGGTCCTACAAAAGCATATGAGTATTTTACGACTATATACGTAATGAAAATTTTCAGGTGGTTAGTACTCATGCTACTAGTAGACATAATGAAGTAATAGAAATTCCTCTTCTACCTACCTTTGTTAGTGACGATTGGCATAAGTTCTATGTATACGAAGTAGATCCACGGTATGACGGGCTTATAGGTAACGACCTTTACAGCAATTAGGTGCAATTATTGATCTAAAAGAACGAATCTTAAAACGAATTCCACTTGTATTCCAATAATCAATAATAATTTAAATTATAAAATTACTGTACAGCCACGTTCAGAACAACGATTTAAATTGCCAGTAGATCAATATTCAGGTGACGCTATTCTTGACTACCAAGAATTTCGAAATGGACTACGAATGCCTAGTGCTTTAGTAAACTGTGATAGTGGATACGCATTTACAGTAATTCAAAACACTTCAGATTGCCCAAAACAACTGACTATTTGCCAACCTTTCACAGTAACGCCATATGAAAATACAGAATACAACATTAATTTTACTACGACCAATACTCCTCTAGAAATTGACAAATTACTTGAAGAAAATTTAGATAAATTAAGACTCGATCATACCAATGGCGAAGAACGTGAGAAAATTTATGCACTTTGTAGGGAATATAAGGACATATTCTACTGTGACCAAATCCCCCTTACGTTTACTAATCAGGTTAAACATCACATACGTACCAAAATGAAGATCCTATATACATTAAACCCTATAGACAGGCACCTTTCATCCAAAACGAAATAAATAATCAGGTAGAAAAATTACTTCATGAAAATGTTATACAAGAATCTCATTCCCTTGGAGTGCTCCAGTTCACCTTGTCCCTAAAAAGAAGGATGCGTCTGGTGAAATTAAATACAGGATGGTAATAGACTACAGACGACTGAATGACATAACCATAGACGACAAATACCCCCTACCTAATATTAATGACCTTTTCGACAAACTAGGAAAGAGTGTGTACTTCACCACATTGGATCTAGCAAGCGGCTACCACCAAATAGAAGTAGAAGAGAAGGATAGACAGAAGACAGCTTTTCGACGCAAAATGGCCATTTTGAGTTTCTCAGAATGCCGTTTGGACTTAAAACCGCTCCTGCTACCTTCCAACGGACCATGGATAATATTTTGCGTGGTCTGCAAGGACTCCACTGCATGGTATACTTGGATGACATAATAATTTACGGAAATAGCCTTGACGAAATGATAAATAAATTAAGAATTGTATTTGACCGACTTAGAACAACTAACATGAAAATTCAATTAGACAAATCTGAATTTTACGCAAAGAAGTGCTCTACCTTGGACACACTATAACTAAAGACGGGCTAAAGCCTAATGACGACAAAATAAACGCTGTATTGAATTACCCGTTACCAAAGACAACGACAGAGATTAAGAGCTTTCTTGGACTTGTAGGTTACTACAGACGTTTTATAAAAGATTTTGCAAAAATTACTCAACCATTGACAGCCTGCTTAAAAAAGCGCAACAAAATTGTTATTGACCAGAAATACATAGACGCATTTAACAAATGCAAGGAACTCCTGACACATGCCCCACTGTTACAATACCCTGACTATGACAAAACATTTATACTGACGACCGACGCATCCAATGTCGCTCTAGGCGCTGTGCTGTCACAAGGACAGATTGGCAGTGACAAGCCCATTGCGTATGCTAGTCGTACCCTCAGTGATACAGAATCACGTTATAGTACCATCGAACGTGAACTGCTCGCTATAGTGTGGGCAGTAAAGCATTTTAGGCCCTATCTGTACGGTAGAAAATTCTATATATATACTGACCACCGTCCCTTAACTTGGCTCCAATCTCTTAAAGACCCTAGTAGCAAACTCACACGTTGGCGGTTACGTTTGCAAGATTACGACTTTGATTTAATTCACAAAACGGCAAACAAAATACAAATGCAGACGCTCTGTCCAGAATAAAAATCAATGCCTTACTCACAGACGACGAAAATCAGTCTCTAGCAGTTAATATTGATGAGAAGGAAGATAAAAATCTAAATGAATGTGCAGATAGTAAAGGTTCATCAACAGTAACGATATCTGATTCTAGTCGAACTATGACCTGTAGTCCTATAGATTTTTCCGACAATATTAGAAGTTCACTACGATACAAATGAGTATCCAATACGATCAGTGTCCAGTAAGTCGAACGAAACCGTTCATTCCGCTGTAGAATTAGAATCAACCGGTATACCTATTTTACATGAGGCGATCGACACCAAGCCGAATCAAATCTTAATATTTTCATGGTTTAAAAATCAAATGCATGTTAAGAACCTGTCACGTGACAAACAAAAGATATTAGAAGTTTTCCTGCCAAAAGATAATCCGCAATTAGTAAAGGACTTTTTAAAGGAATACATACAGCCAAAATTAAAATATTTCATTTATTTTGAGGAGAATGAACATCGGAAACTATTTAGCAATATAATAATTGAACTATTCAGAAAGGGAACTATTAACCTATTTGAATGTACAGAAAGAGTTATTTTTGTAGAAGATGAAGGAGAGCAAAAGGCACTTATACTTAAACACCATGAAGGAAAGACCTGTCATAGAGGCATAAAAGAAACGCTAGTTAGGCTCCGTAGAAATTATTATTGGAATAGAATGCAGGAAACTGTAACAGCCGTCATAAACAGTTGCGATGGGTGCCGTAGAATGAAATATGATAGGAAACCCATCAAACCTATATTACAACTAACACAAACCCAAGACGCGCCTTTTCAAGAGCTATTTATAGATCTTTTTAGTATAGAAGGTAAAACTTATTTAACTATAATTGACGCATTTAGCAAATTAGGTCAGGCAATCGAAACTCAGGGAAAATCAACTCCCGAAGTAACTAGAGCACTGATGAAATATTTTTCGTATTACGGTACACCCAGAAGAATAAGCTCAGACCCCGGAACCGAATTTAATAATGAACTAATTAAGGAATTTTTGAATTTACATAAAATTGATTTCCACATTGGAACCCCTAATAACCCCAATTCAATGGGTCTTATTGAGAGGTTCCACTCCACTATAATAGAAATTTACAGACTGGCCAAATACGAAAAACAATGTACTGATGCGGCTTCGGTTATGACTTATTCTGTTCTGGCATACAATCACACTATTCACTCAGTCACTGAACTTGCACCATTTGAAGTTGTCTTCGGACATACCGACTCAAGCAGTCCGTTTAGCATAGAATTAGAAAAACGTTATTTCCAAAAATTAGTAAAAGATCATGCAAAAAGAATAAAAACATTATACGAACACTTAGCAGACAAAATGGTTAATATTAAAGAAAAGAATAGAGAGAGTAAGGGTGGTGAAGGTGAAATAAAGTTTAAAAAAGGAGAAATTGTTTTCGGTAAAGACATAAATAAGCGTAAAAGTAAGGATAAGCCCCGATATATAAAAGCTGTAGTAACAGGCAAAGCAGATAAAAATATTTTACCTATAAAAATAGGAGAAAGGGATACCAAAATTCCTATTAAAATATAAAACGTCCTCCACAGGTGCGGCATATTATTGATGACAGTCACGATGCTGTCGCTGGCCCTTCATCTGCAAAATCTTGAAGGTAATCCAGGAGTTTTACCGGTGAAACAAGGTCATGCATATTTCCAAACTGATCAGTGGACTATTGTAAAGATCATCAGCCTAGATCAAATTTATACTGACCTTAACTACATCTCTACCAACTATCAAGCGCTTTGTAATTTAATTGATTGGAATGCATCATACTCACAAGAAATTATGACTATTAAAATGCATACAGATTCCATACGTGATTTAACTGTAGAAAAATACCAACAGCTTATACCATCCAAACGATCTAAACGAGGACTCATTAATCCACTGGGCTCTATTATAAAAATTGTTACCGGTAATTTGGATCATGATGATGCGTTGAAGTATGATAATCTCATTTCTAAATTGAATCAAGGTCAAATCACTATATCTAAAAGGTTAACATTGGTCTCTAAAATGTTTGACAGTTTTATTAATGCCACTGAAACTATTGAACAGAATACAATTAACTTCCATAACAGGTTAACTAAAATTGAAACATTAATTAAAGATTTAACTGCTCAGCAAAATAGTTGGATTTTTCTGACGTACTTAACTGGGTTGTTCAATGTTTTCATGAGTAACTTTCGTACTATATTTATTAGATTAAGTGAAATCGAAACTGCACTTGCATTAAGCAGAGTCTCTATTTTACATCAATCAATTGTTAATTCTTCAGAACTTTTATATCATCTTAAATTAATATCCGAATATGAAAGCTTAATATATCCTCCCGCCGAAGCGAACTTGTTAAAAATAGAAGAGATTATATGTGTTAAATCATTTATTAAAAGTAATCAAATAACGTTTATAATGGAGATACCACTTACCGATAATGTTACTTATAACTATTATAAGATTTACTCCCTACCAATTTTCCATGACACCGAAAATAAGACCCTAGCTATTTTCCCCAAATACCCTTACCTATTGGCGAAAGAAAATAGATACTCACCAATCGCAATACCGTGTAGACCATTCTCTGCCGGTGCTCGCTTCCTCTGCACTGCAGACAACAGGATCCCCTTCTATGAACTTACCTGTGTCGAACAGCTTATGAATTTCGAAAACGACCTTACCCTTTGCAAACAACATCCAATAGAAATCGAACAGGTCAGAGTCCAACAAGTCGCTAACAACAACTGGATCCTGTATAGTGAAGAGAAGACCACACTAACAGAACGATGCAAGGATGAGACCAGTAGACAATTGGTATTTGGTACTTACCTGATGACCATCGAAGAACCCTGTGAGGTGGAGATTCATGGCATACACATTAATCATCGTATCTTCATAGAGTCCGATGTGGTGAAAAGAGTACCAATCATCGCCTTACCTCAGTTACGCACTAACGCACAGCTATCCAGTACACGTGCACTTGATATGAAGGGCATAAATCTAGACGAAGTGAAATATATGGCGTATTCGTTAAAACATAGTGAAGTGATCGAAAGTGTTTTTGATAAAAGGGACAGTAGCTTCAGTGCGTCCTTGGTGTACGTGACCTTAGGTTTAGTTATTTTAAGTATTTTTGTATTTTCCGTTTATGTTGTTCGGCTCAAATTGCTGAAATACACGTGTTTCAAGAAAAATTATCGGAACCAATCTAAAATCGATTCTCCCGATAATTTTCCTCTTAAGGTCGGAGGAGCTATGGTGACCACCCAGCCTTCGGCCCTAGATTAAGTCTGTACGCACACATGTATAATGTGCTGACTATAATTTTAAGAACTTAGGTAGATAAGTCGCCCCACCGGAGATGTCGCGCCGAGATGGGTCAGACAGTAGATTAGTTTTTACACAATTAAAAGTACCTCAGAATCGGTAACACGCTTTTAATTTGTCTCCCGAAATTCCTTAGTAGTAATACTTAGTAATTTCAATAGTTTCCCCGCTCCGGAAACAAGAGTAGGTACTTATTTATATTTTCAAGAATGTCATAACATCTGTATTTAGAGTATACAAAAACAATTGCACTGTAACTTGTACATAAAAAAACCACGAAAAGTATGCAGGTTTTGAACGGTCGCGCGGGAAGCGGGAATTATTACACGTCTACAAAAATGGAGATACAGAACTCACAGTAAGACGAGACCAGCTCTGTTTCAACCGGTATTTATTCCTTCTTAACCTCTAATTATTAAATTAAAAATTCATTGACTTCATCTTTTTGCCAAAGTATATAAATTGAGTAAGTTCCCGTAAATAAACACTCGTTTAGTGCCACACAAAGTAAACAGTAGTAGAACAAAATGTGGAATTTCCAAGTGTTATTGTTGACCAGTGCCATCTTCGCGATTTGCGAATCTGCGGCCATAAGTAAGTGTTACGATAAAAGTATATTACGTGTAACTTTAAAATAATTAAGTGATATCACTATCTAGGGCCGATTTTTCAATGGCTTGATTCTTAACTTTATTTGAAGAATATGTTTGCCAGCGTGTGTATTGAATATTTTATTTTATTTTATGAAAAAATATGGCAGTTTGAAATCAAATAGATGTTAACTGATGATTGTGAAATCGACCCATAACAAAGCATGTATTTAATGAAAATATGTTTAATTTTCCACTTTTTTACAGTTGACAAGGTAAATAAAAAGTGTAGTATAAATGACAACGCTTGTCTGCAAGATCTATATACAGTATTATTAGACGACATAGCGGACAATGGGGTCCCAGAAATGGATATTCCTAAACTAGATCCCTACGCTTTAAAGAATAAAGAAGTTGAAGTCCTCGGAATGATTAAAGCGACAATGATTGAAGGATATGCAAAAGGTTACAAGAATTGTAAAACAACTAGTTTCAGGTATGAAGTAACTCCTCATTTATAAAATCAATTCTTACTTTCAACGAAGAAAAACTGACCTATAAAATGGAACTAGATTTTTCTGTATAATACGTCCCAGGCCGATATCGACCACGGCGGTTGTTCTCATATAAGGAGATCAGCCAGCTGCGCAGGGCATATTAGAGGTATAGTGCACAAGCATTTGCGCAGATACAGGTGCACTCACTACTCCCTCACTCTCATAGTCTGATGAGACAGCAGCAGGCTGAATCAATCATCCAGTCCATGATGCTAATTTTGGTATTTTTTCCAGCAATAACATTCAAACACAGCGCACCTACGTAGAATTGGTATGCGAACCCTTTGCTGTCGAAGGAAGTTACAAGATTGAATCAACGCCTACACTCTTAGCGCTCATTGGAGGTATCAATATTCATGGTCAAGGAAAAGGTGGTCTTGTCATTGGTAAGTAATAGAAATATTTTTTATTATAACAAACTTGACCTGGAAAAAATACTTTCTTTATTACAATTTAAGCTATGTACATTTCATTCGTCTGCCTCAGGATCATAGGATCAGGAGGATAGGATGAAAATTTTATTCTGAAGGGTCGCAATTAGGTAGCAACTCTGGGTGAAAAAAAACTAATACTTTTACGCCATTTCTTCACTGGGAAAAGTGACAGCCAACCAGATATCAGAATGGCTGTCACCTTTATATGCTAAATATCTTCAAAACCACGAGGGTAGCAATTGGTAGCAACTAATGGAAGCTGGAAGCAATTAGGTAGCAACTCTTTATATGTATTTCGAGAGGATCGGTGAGTTGTGACAGCGATCCTGACGCAGACTTTCATTCCTACCCTTTACGTTTGCAATAAAGAATCTGTCTTTATCATTCCTGTAGCGAAATACAAGCTAAATTGTTTTTTTTTGCAGGTAAAGTAAAACTTAACCTAGACTTCGCATTCGAAGTGAAGAAACTTGATGATGGTGAGCTCCATTTCCAAGTAGATCCTGAAGATTCTGTGTATACATTTGAAGTACTGGACAAAATTACCTTCTCTGGCGACAGTTTATTCGTTGGAAAACAAGATATTAGTGAGTATACTTTATTAAAACTTTAGACTGTTAAAAGTAGTTTTGTTTAATTGAAGCCGACCCCAACGTAGTTGGGGAAAAGGCTCGGAGAATGAATATTGCTTAATTGATTAGGAAGCGATTTAAGATAGTGGACTTTGTCGGCTGCATGATATCAACTTACTTTGAGAACAGGGCTATGTGATGTTACACTTGCCATGTCATCATCTGGCCAGCCCTTCCTTCATCCTTCATTGAGATCGCTACCGTGCCAAAAGTAGCTTAACCTTATGATCGATTGACACCCGGGGCTGTTACTAAACTTGTCTTAAACGTCCTTTTAACTTTTATGTTCATTTTGTTCCTCAGATTAACATCAATAAGGGAATTATTTATTAATATAATATAATTTATTAATTCATTGTATTTATTTCAGGTACCGTCGCAGTAAACATCGGTAATGAAAATTGGGAATTCCTCGCCAAGTCCTTTGGAAAACCTGTCCTAGATAAGGCTCTGGAAGTTTTCTATGTGAACTGTAATAAGTTTTTAAGCAAAGTTCCTATTAAAGACTTGATCACTGACGATTTATCGTCATACGCTAAGATCTAAGATAGATTGAAGAGTCAATGCTGAATCCAAATGGTATAAAATTGTTTATCAACCCTAATATTAAGTAATGTGAAACGTAGTAAAACATAAAATAAATTATTTCAAAATTAAAAAGTCTCTTATTTCCCGAATTAAAAAGTTTACCTACTAATAGAAATAAGTACCTTCACCTACTGGTATTTATTCAAAAGTATTTTGGTATTAATTATACAAATATATGCAAACCAGCTAACTTCTTCGACAGAAGCAAGTATACATATTTTAGTTTTGTGCATTTATTACTAAATCTAGACCTTCAGAATTGAACCACAGACAAAAATAATTGTTGCCGTAGATGAGAAAAACATTAATACAATACAGAATTAATAATATTTGCTTATTGAATATATAGTATGTATGTATTGAATATTAAACCGTATGTTTTGACTAGAGATAGATAGATAGATAGATAGATAGACATATTCTTTATTATGCACACCAATTAAAAATCAACAAGAATAAACAAAAATTTTGAAGTTGGTGACACAATGGGCGGTCGGTTAGAGAACATTCTGCAACAAATAACATAAAGAAAGAATACACAGTGAATTAATTTTCATCACAGGTTTTCTTCCTATAGTCCTAAACATTCAAACACAAGTCTTAAGGGAGTTTATATCCGGGTCGCTAATTTGGCTACGCTTATATACAACTGTTTTTCAGTCTAATAAGACACATATTTCATTAAAATAATAAAAATAAAACATAATAATGCGCTCAGTAAAAACTTTATTATCATAAAGGCTAATTAAATTTTGTTGAAGCACAATATAGGCGAATAATATTTTGTTTAGTACTTCCCACTACCAAAGTCACTGACTGAAACAAATATATTTTTTTAAGGTTCCAAAACTCTTTATAAAGATCCATCTCGGTCAGTGGGTCGCCCAAGAAAAATGACGTCCATGTGGAACCTTTAACGCACTTGATTTCCCTATCAAGTATCAAAACAAAACATAATAGTTTAAAGTGATATCTATACATATAATAAATCTGTAGAAAAGTAATTTTTGTACATTGAAGAAATTGACAAAAAAAATAGCCAGCATGTTAAAGGATAACTAACAGAACCCATTTCCATCATTTTTGTAATTTTTGTCTGTTTGTCTGTTTATCTGTTTGTTCGTTCGGGATTCACGTAAAATCTACGAATTCAATGCAGACAATGCTTATATACAAAAATTTTACGTAACTTGGGGTATTACTTAGTTTTTGTTTCATCGAAATCGATTCACTCTATCAAAAGATATGATTAATTTTGTGAATTCAAGATGTAAAATATTACGACACGCAATCTGTTTGTCAAAACTGTACATTTGAATGTTGTACTTATATAAGTTGATCGGCCTATTAATCTTTACACAGAAAATCACACCTTCATAAGTAACTTCGGAAGAAAAAAAAAATGAAAATTTTGTTTAGCCAAGGTTAAAGTAGCTCCATCTGTGGTAATATGTGTTAAATAAAATACATAAAATTTGACAAAGGAGCGAGGTGGTAAATGACAATAAATTACCATACATTCTTTATAGAGGATTATTATTTCAACAGATGGAGTTGTGTATTTTCCGTAATTCACCATATTTTAACACGTAGTGTAATTTTTCGATAGACATTTCAATAGTGTTTGTCAGTTTGCCGTGCCACATCAAAATCCAATTATAATTATTACCTTGATGAAAGGAAAATTAATAGTTCTCAGCCAAATTTAAAACGGTGCCATCTAAATAATTTTTTGAACCTTATGTCAAAAATGATGACAATTAATTATCATTTAAAGTTACAGATGGAGTTCATATCAGGATTTTTTCATAAACATAGTTTAGCTTATCTTCCACTAATGTGGTGGCCTTAAAACAAATTACTTTGAGTGAGTAGTATTAAGTATACCTTAATTATTTTTTCGAAATGAGGATCTATCTCTCGCAAGCGCTGCTAAGCGTCATCATCATCCTAGCGTTGTCCCGGTTGCCCTTCCGGGCCCGGGGTCCGCTTTCCTGCTTCTTCTCCTCCACTTCGCTCGGTCTTCGGCATCCCTGGTGGTTAGTCCATTGGCACGCATGTCATCCCTTACGACGTCAAGCCAGCATTTCCTGGGTCTACCCAGTCTGCCCCGGCCGGGCGGAGGCGCCATGGCTAGACATTTGTTCCCCACGTAAGCGCTGCTAAGCGTGAGGTAGGTAATGTAGGATTCTGTAGCTTTAAAAACAAGCCCAGATACAAAGTGCAGATAAGAAATGGGAGCTTTCTCGATTTAATACCATACACACGTAAAATGCTTTATGCGTCTGAAAACGAATACATTGCGCGTCGCATACCAGAGACATGCTTACTTTCAACTTCTGATCGCAAATACACTGGTCACGATTACGAACAGTCTCAGTAGGACCCGAGCCAAGTCTAAAAAAACACCTTTTATATAAAACTACGTTTGATGTCATTCAATCACAAAGACAGAATTGTTTTCTGTTGCAAATCCTATCCACCTGTATCCTATCCTAATCCAGCATGCATTGCAGGTGTGCATTGCACAAAAACCAATGGTATCCTATTCGAGAAGTCAAAAGAGTCGACCTGCCAACGTCAGCTTCTGCGCTAAGCAAGTGTTCTTAATAGTACCATCAGAATTACATTCATCGTTGAATGAGGTGAATAAATTTTCAGAAACCGCAATAACAGTAGGAGCCAAAGCATATGATCGCTTCATAGAGCTCTGGTTGGCCCCAGGTGACCAAGTCAGGTCTGATTTGTTCGTTCATCAGATCTTTGAAAGTGTTTCGGTGGATACTGTCGTCCTGTGTGACACAAAATATGGTATATAAACGTCTTCCGCAAGAGCGAAATTTTCCCGGTGTGTGCGGTAGTGACGCACAGTATACAACACTTATGTTTCTTTCGATTTGCTGGCTCCACCAAGAAATGACAAATTGCAAGCGTACATTTTGAAAATCTTGGCAAAACTGCAGGTTTCAAGTACGAACTCGGGCGTGTGAGTAGCGCGGGCGCCGCGCGTGCGTCGCGTTTTGCTGCCCTGCGGCATTTACCTATAGCGCGCTCGCGGCGCGCACGTGCCGCTCTCCTTGACGTTTAGTAGACGCGGGGATAGCGGGCGAAGGGGTAAGAACGCAACTCGAGCGCCGCGTGCTCGCGTGCACATGCCGTAGAGCAGCAAAACGCGACGTTCACGCAGCGCGCTCGCGACGCCCGCGCTACTCACACGCCCGAGGATCGCGCACGCCTAATATGGGGTCAGCCTTACCATAGTGAGTAAGTGCACAGAAAATCCCCGTCATACAAGTGTTTCTCCCCAGTAGTGAAACTATCCTACCCTATGCGCCTGCTGATGATGATGACTCATTTTATCATCCATCCAGCTATTCCCCAACTATGTTGGTGTTGGCTTCCAGTCACCGAATCTGTTTGAGTACCAATATTTTGCTTGGAGCGACTACCTATCTAGCTACCTTCAATCCAGTCAACTACACAAGACGATATCCATCATAAGACTGACAGACTTTCTGGCTTCTGATTAGTCGCAGCAGCTGCAGAAAATGTACAAATGACAGCTTTGTCAGACTCAAAGCATATAGACATAGATTATAACTGTTTCCTGTGAAAATTATTTACGCACCATACGTTATAATTTTCCAAATTGGCTGACTGGATCCAGAGATATTCACAACGTCACAAACTTTACTTCTTTTGTTTAGATAAATGGTCACATCCACAACACAACCTTGATCATTGAATCTATGCGACTGCTAAGTGCTAATCCTAATTATACTGTCACGTGAAAGAATGCACCTACGGGATAAGTAGTATTTTGACGATTCTATATTGCCCACGCAGACGAAGTTGCGGGCAACAGCTAGTTCTTTTATAAAGTGGTTACTAAGATAAGAAAAACCTATGTATCTTGCTGAAAGTAACCGCACTTCCATCTAACGTGGTAATGCCGCTAGTCTGTTGGGCTCGATACTCTTAGGGAGTGTTAAGGATGAATTTGTGATGCCTTCTTTTTTCTACTTCTAGGTGTATTTTTTTATCTTAATTTCCAAGAAGAGCCACGTTTTACTTTAGGAACATATGAATAGTTCATCTATTCATGTACCTCATATGATTAAAAAAAATGGGAGTACGGAATTCATGGTACAATGAACACAACTCTGACACGCTTGATGTTTTTTCCTACTTAAATTCTAATTACTTATTAAATTAAAAATTCATATAATTCATCTTTTTTCCTTAAAGTATTTCCAAAAACGTATATAAATTGGGGAGGTTCCCGTAAACCAACATTCGTTTAGTGCCACACAAAGTAAACAGTAGTTAAGTTAAAATGTGGAAATTCAAAGTTTTATTGTTGACTAGTGCCATCTTCACGATTTGCGAATCTTCAGCCTACATAGGTAAGTGTTATTTTAAAATAACATAAATAAATTAATAATGTCGGGACAACTTTTCACTCACGGTCGGTTAGCCCCAAGCTAATTATTTCTTAACTTGTGCTATAGGGTGCTAACATAACTGATAAATTACATATAGCTAGATATATACATATTTTTATAAATACATATTATAAAACCCAGATCACGGCCAACAAGCATGCTCATCACACAAATGTCGACCGTACCGGGAATCGAACCCAAAAACATAATATATAACTTCAATATAATTGAGTATTTTAATTTAACAATGAACAATTATAAAAATTATTACTTAAATATATGTTGAATTTTCCATTTTCTTGCAGTTGAAAAGGTTAATAAGAAGTGCAGCATAAATGACAATGATTGTCTGAAAGATGTATATTCTGCAGTATTAGCAGATTTAGCGGACAATGGTGCCCCAGCAATGAATATTCCTACATTAGATCCTTTCTCTATAAAGAATAAACAAATTGAAGTCCTTGGTATGATTAAAGCGACGATGATTGAAGGCTATGGAAAAGGTTTTAAGACCTGTCAATTAACTGGTTTCAGGTAAGAGGAAATCAAATATTAATATTCTTACTACAAAAAAGGTAAACAGGCGTTCATCAACTGTTTAAGAAAATATTGTAAGAAGAATTTTCCTTAAACGCCTCCTTTTTCCTTAAACTTTTTGTAGTTATACCGTAAAAATATCATAGAATATTTCCCATTTACAAATATACTTTATGGAAATAACTAAAGTAAAAATGTCCGACAGTCTTACTTATAATTTTATTTATCTTAACACCCAACTTGTAGAAACAGTGCCATAAAATGAAACTTGGTTGTCCTACACATCATCATCCTGTCAGCCAATTGTCTTCATCATGTATACAGTTTTGTTGGACGCTTTGTACCTTCTAGAACATATAATGTACCTGTAATAAGAAATAAATAAATAAAATAAAATAAATAAAAATCCATTGCTTGACCTAGGCCTATTTTTTTCAGCAACAACCTACAAACACAGCGCTGTGACGTAGAAATGGTATGTGAACCGTTTGCTGTCGAAGGAAATTACAAGATTGAAGCCACTCCTACACTCTCTGCGCTCATTGGAGGTATCAAAGTTTATGGTCAAGGAAAAGGTGGACTCGTCATTGGTAAGTAATATTAATAATTGGTAAAAATTTTGTATCGTTTGACAGGCGGAGGGGGAGGAAAAGGGAGGGAGGGTGGTGGGGGGGACCATTTTGGAAATAGTTCTTATGCGTAGGCTAACAAAATATTTTTGTTGAATTACAGGGAAAGTAAAACTGAACTTAGATTTAGCTTATGAAGTGAAGAAACTTGATGGTGAGCTCCATTTCCTGGTAAATCCTGAAGATTCCACATACACCTATGAAGTATTGGATAAAATTACCTTCTCTGGTGATAGTTTATTCATTGGAAAACAGGATATTAGTGAGTATACTTTAAATAAACTTTTGAATGTAGTTTTCTTTGATTGACAAAGAATTATAGTGGGTTGTTAGTCGTAGGGAGTTATTTATTAGCACGTCATACCAATTTTATGCTATTTAGAGAAAACGGTCGTTTGACAATAGAAATTAACTACGTTTGTCTTATCATCATTTGAATAGCCTTTTTGCCAATCGCTGCTTATGATCGGTTGGGCCGTGCAGCTGTTACTAGTTTTATATGTCCTTTTAATTTTTAGTATTCATTTTATGTCTCAGTTTTTCTTTGATTTTTTATTTATTTGTTTAATATATTTAAATTATTTTATTCAGGTACTGTAGCAGTGAACATCGGCAACGAAAACTGGGAATTCATCGCCAAGGCCCTTGGAAAACCAATCCTAGATAAAGTTCTGGAAGTTTTCTATGTGACTTGTAACAAGTTTTTAAGCAAAGTTCCTATTAAAGAATGGATCACTGACGACTTATCATCATACGTTAAGGGCTAAGATTGTGAATCCCATAGTATATGCAAATGGTATAAAATTGTATCGCACACCTAATATTTTCAATCCAGTAATGGAAACTTCACTAAAATGTTCGAAAAAAAGTGAAATAAATGATATCCAAATTCACAATTCTCTCATTTCCGGAACTAAATACTTTTTCCCCAAATATTAATGTGTCAACAAACTGGTATTAATAATTATAACTGGTATTTATTCATCAGTTTTTTTTATACATCACTGCATTGATTACAAGTGCAACGCAGGTGAGTCAGTGGGCAGAAACAAGTATTAATATTTTGGATATATACACCAGTTGGTATAAAATCTAGGACTATATCGTAGTCAATGTGTGGGATAATAAATAGATCAATAAATTAATTCGGTAGATAATACTTTACGTCATTGGACATATTTTTTTTGCTTCTATTTCCACAGTCCACGCGTGCTTTTTTATGTTTCGTAAATTAATGTGACCTTTGAAATATCCTTAGATAATACAAGTTTAAATGTTATTTTTCTCTTGGTGTTTTGTCTTACATGTCTTTTACATCATTCTATGTGCACATAGTAAATAAATCAGATGTAAAACAGCGAAGGTTACATAAGTGACATTGTTTTATGTATGTAGGTAAAATACCGGCGTCTCAATGCACGACCATTTACACTGTAAGCTCTCAACATAGTTGAAAGGCTAGTTAGATCAAGAGTTTGAAAACATACGTTCTAAGGTTCTAACCCAAGTGTAAATAAAACAGAATAATCAATAACTCACTATTTAATTACATGACGTTTCAGAAGACCGTACAAAATAAGCCAAAAGGTGAATAAAATGGTTTGCAAAATGGTGATTTAGGGTTTAAGATAAGGCGACAAGTCCTCAATGATGTAGTGTCTTGCTGGCACGCTGTCAAAGAAATAGCCAACAAACTTGAAGTAGGACTCCACGGATTTGTCCATAAATGGCGGAGCACATGTCGACATTACGAATTGCCAGTTTTCGTTCATCATCTCGACCATGAGTTCACCTAAAAGTGAAATGCATTGTCATTAATTTTAGTTTCAGAATTTCCAATGTTAGCCTACTACCCAATTCCGTTAGATTCCTGGCTTAGCCTGAAATCGGTTGGTCGGTTTTAAAAACTTTCGCAAAGCAGCTCCGACTCCTGAAGTTGGTGGACCAACACCACAGTTAATGTAAAAAATGGATCCCTATTTCTAAACTTTAAAGATATTGTATTAATACTTACTGATATCCTCGTCCCCCACAACAATACTATCAGCGGCATACACCACTTTCTCTCTATTTTCATAGTCGTACTTGATGAGGTCGTAGATACATTTTATGTAGATCTCCCCGTCATCGTGCTGTATTACGTTGAAGGGGAAATCGAATATCAGATGCATGTTTTCTGGAATAAAAAATAATAACTTTTTTAATCGTATATTTAAATTAATTAATTACCTTTTTTTAGCCACCGATCCTATTTCTCTAATGAAATAATTGTAAGTTTGAATGGTACGATCAGGAGCAAAAAGTAACAAAATATCTGAATACAAAAAATCTCCGTTATTTAAAAGAAATAATTTACCAGTTTCAGATTTTCCATATCCATTGCCGTGCATATATTCTTCTCCAAGGAAGTTCTTGAACAAAGGACTGAAAGCTTCCATTATGTAATGCCCCTCTACTGAAATATCGCATGTATTTTCCTGGTGTCCTATTCCTGCAGTTATATTAATACTGAAAAAAATATCAAATAAAATGTATACAGTTTCAATATTTAAAAAAAGAAACTACGTTTCGATAGGTATGAACGAAAATTACTGCTCTCAATTGGGTCGAGTTTCATTATATGTTTTTTTTTTTTTGGCAATACGTAGAAAAATGTCGCCGCCCCAGCCAGTCATCCAAAAAGTAACTAAGCATATATAGAACTATGTCATAGTTGGTTCTATATAAAATTATAATGTTTCTTTCATAACTGTCACTAGTGGCCGATAAAATCGAAATATTCTACAAGCAATTTTTTTTTCATTGCTCTAAACTCCACAGTTTCGCAACAAGAACGATACACACAAACTGACAAACTCACACAAGCTATTATTCCACGGTCACTACTCAAGGGAACTATTAGGCACACTCCATTTAGCCGATCTTAACATTACCGTGTCTAACGCAATTTCCATAATAACTTTGTCCATAAGCAGAAAAAAAACTGTCATAATTTTATGCTTGAGTTATTTTTGTTGTTTCTTGTTTACATTCGTATGCATTTTTTAGTATCAAAGAATTATTGAACATTTAAAGGGCATTGTCATTTTCTTTTTCCAAATGCAGTTTTTGACCTAATGTAAAAATAACACTAAAAGTTATACCTATTGCCAATAAAAATGCGAATTTGAATAGAAATTGACGTCATTCACAGATTTTTTTTGCTTACTTTTTTTTCAAAAATATGTTGCCAAGTTTGATCCTTTGCAGCACTTTTTGAACTTGTGCACCACCTTTGTGACGTCATGACATAAAAATCATATTTACTAGGTGCGCGATTTTGAATTCCAGAAATCGTAATTTAGCTTTGTACTCACCTGAATTTTTCAACAATGCATTCCTTGATTCCTTTAGCCATACCTTCTACTATTGTTAAGTTCGCCACTTCATGGATATTAAAAGTAACGTTTTCTATAACCATAGGTTCCATCGGTGGTACATCTTGTTCGGGCAGTCCATTCTCGATTATTTCCTTGATCACCATTTCATATAAGTCTCTTAGACATTCGGAATCGTCCAGGTGGCATTTTGGGAGGTCTTCAACTGGAAAGAAAAAAATGGACAATTTGAATCTTGCATGATGAAGAAAATCGATCGATTAAATAATTTAAACATTAATCTACAACAAATTCCTACTACAATTACCGATTACATGAATGATGCAACCTTCATATTTTACTGTGTTTTTGTTTATGCCTCGCGTTGAGAATATTACCCATCGGAAAAATATTGATAAAGGAAAATTCGGAAGAAGCGAAAGATAGCTCATAGGGTTATCGGTCGTCGGAAACCATAATAAATAAGGGGAGGAAACAATACAATCGTTATTTAGTTGAAGGTTGGAAATAACCTCAATTTTTACAGGGCATGACGATGCTATGTTTAACATTAATCATCTGCCTAGCCTTTTCCCAAGTATTTTGGGGTCGGCTTCCAGTCTTACCAGATGCAGCTGAGTACCAATGTTTTACAAGGAGTTACTGCCTATCTGACCCGGGAAAGCCAATATGCCAATGTAAGCCTGGTTGTCAGGCTACCTGGCTTCTGACTACACGTAACGATGGCCAAAGATGTTCAAATGACAACCGGGAGCTACAGTGCCTACAGTTTATCGTACTTTCCGAAACACGGTTTGTTTAAACATTAATATTTTGTGCAAAATAACTAAAGATTTTCGATCGGGATTGTAAAGTACAAAATGCACTGTCAAAAACACAGTCAGTATAAAACAGAATGTTGGAAACTAACCAACAATGGATTCACATAAAGCGAAAAATGTGAACGTAAACCACACTGCGGAATTTGTAACAAACATTTTAATGTAATTTTGAATTCTATCTTTGGTTTATATATAAACACTGAGCATAGATTGTATCAAACATGTTTATGATAGACATTTGTGAACTACTAATTTATGTTATACATAGATCTGTAAAAGAGATTCTTTGTCGATACATTGTTGATAAAATCGTCAGTAAATGGTACAGTGCACTATAATTTCAGGTTTAAATTAAATAAACAACAGTAAAATTCCATTTGCAACTAACAGTTATATCTTGAAGTTTCATGTAAAAGTTATATTCTGATCATTATGTATTGTTTTTATATTTGGTAGATCTTGCCATTCCACCATATACTAAACGTAATTGTGCGTACACAAGTTTGTACCAACTCGTTTTTCTTAACTTTAAAACATGAATCGATAAAAAACAATGTTAATAATTGTATAACTTCCGATCAAACTTGTTTGTGTTATGTACAAATTAAATTATTTTAGAACAATATTTTTATTACGTGTTTATTCATTTCCTTTGTGTGTTAAAGCTGACTCACACATGAATGTTTATGATGTTTTTAATTTTTAAAAATAATGTACCTACTTTAAATTTTACTTGTATTTTTTTTAAATATCTTAAGAAATGATTGATGATTTTTTTAGTTTAGTTTTTTTAGTTTATATCTTTCAAGGTACCTTTATTTTTATAATAGCAAGTAACGCGATATTGCTTCAATATTTTCAAGTAGGCGTTAACGGACTCGCATATCTAAATTTTCTAGATTAATTCAAAAGAAAAAATAAACAAAATCCCACCTGTAGCTATGTAAATAACTCTAAATTAACGAATAAACTTATCTCCTAAAGCCAATCTTTATGGAAAGGAGAATCACCACTTTAAAGTGTTAAAAAGATTTAACTAAACCTCGCATTTAAGAAAACCCATTTAGGAGCCTTAAACGAAAGAAACAATGTAATTTAGGGATTTATTTATTTTTAAACAAAGTTTATTTTGCATTACTTTGTGAGGTTTATTCTCAAAAAGGCACAAAGTATTATTTAGTAGATACATTAAATAGTGATTGTGTTTTTATGAGTATTCTGAATTTGATATATATTTCTACCAGCGGTCAATGAAGATACCAACTAAAAAAGGAGCCACGTACAGCTAGGTAAACAAAAGCTTAAAAAGTTGTTAAGTCCGCTGTTATACATTGTGCTAGAAGTAAAAATACACAAAATGATTATATTAGAGTAAATTAATTTGACTTTGGCCTTTACGATTATTGCTTGATACATCAATGGCTCAACTAAAAAGTTTTTTATCCTCTAGTAGTTAAACGATAGCAGATTAAAAGTTTAACAAATACTGCCTATGCAGCGATGTTAAATTATCACTGCACGAGTGCCTGCATTTGTTAATCCAGAGCAGATAATACCAACGCTAACTAGTGTTTGCTTTCTGCCACATTATGTAGCCAATACTTTAGTTAAATTAATTAACATTTGGTTTAGTTTAGTTGATGAATGTTAATTTGTGGGGTAATTGAGGTTGTAACAAAGTTTTAACGTTTATTCGTTTAAATTATCAAGCAGGTTCAAAGAGTGATTTCTGGTAATGTTTAAAACAACCAGAACTCATACTCGCAACATGTGATATACTTAATAAAGTAGGTAAACCATTCGCTTATAGCATCCAGTTTTCTGGAAATTCATATTTCGTTATAAAAGAAATATTTTATACTATTTTGTTTCAATATTTTTTTATTCAAATGGATATAAACTGTAAGGTAACCATGAGTTTGGTGGTGCCAAAACCTAATCCATGGATGTGCCATAAGTCGGCTGGGTCAGTATTATACAGAGTAAGGTCGCCAATATTAGATAGAGCAAACATATTATATTCATAACCCTTCAGTTTAAGTCTCAATAAAGAAGTGCAGTCACGTGCATAAATATTTTCATCTCATCATCATCATCATCAGCCTATCGCAGTCCACTGCTGGACATAGGCCTCTCCAAGTGCACGCCACTGAGATCGATTTTCGGCTACTCGCATCCAGCTCCTGCCAGCCGTCTTGCGCAAGTCATCACTCCACCGTGCCTGAGGACGTCCTACACTACGCTTGCCGAGGCGTGGTCTCCACTCTAGAACTCGTTTACCCCAACGGTTATCGGTTCTTCGGCTAATATGGCCAGCCCACTGCCACTTCAGCTTGCTGATTCGGTGGGCTATGTCGATGACCTTGGTTCTCTGACGGATTACCTCATTTCTGATGCGATCCCTCAGAGAAATGCCAAGCATAGCCCTTTCCATAGCCCGCTGAGCGACTTTAAACTTGTGGACCAGCCGTACCGTCAGTGTCCACGTTTCGGCTCCGTAAGTCATGACAGGTAGGACGCACTGATTGAAGACTTTCGTCTTTAGGCACTGTGGGATCGACGATGTTAGGACTCGACGTAGCTTCCCAAATGCAGCCCAACTGAATTCTCCTATTCACCTCGTCCTCAAAGTTGTTTCTACCTAACTGCAATTTCTGCCCGAGGTATACATATTTCCGAACAACTTCGAGAACGGCGCCGTGTATCGCAATCGGTTCCGGTAGAACATGTTCATTGAACATGACCTTGGTTTTGTCCAAGTTCATCCGTAGGCCGATGCGTAGAGAAGATTCAGCCAGGTCGTTCAGCATTTGTTGTAGGTCCTGCAGCGTTTCTGCCATGATGACGATATCGTCAGCAAATCGCAAGTGAGAGATGTGTTCGCCATTGATGTTGATGCCACGTCCTTTCCAGTTCAGCGTCTTGAACATATCCTCCATTGCATTAGTGAACAGTTTCGGGGAAATAACATCCCCTTGTCTCACTCCTCGATGCAACGGTATGGGCCTTGTTTGCTGATTTTGTACTTGGACGGACATTGTAGCGGCTTCGTAGAGACATCTCATCACTTGGATGTATCGCCAATCTACTTGACAACGCTGCAGGGACTCCAGAACAGACCAGATTTCAACCGAGTCAAAGGCCTTCTCATAGTCCACAAATGCTAGACACAGGGGCTGATTATACTCTTCGGTCTTCTGTATAATCTGCCGCACTGTGTGGATGTGGTCTATGGTGCCGTATCCGCTCGAAACCCAGCCTGCTCCGGTGGTTGGAATTCGTCGAGTCTTCGCGCAAGTCGGTTCGTGATCACTCTTGAGAACAGCTTATATACGTGGCTTAGGAGGGAAATGGGTCGATAGTTCTTCAGCTGGGTTTTGTCTCCCTTTTTGAAGAACAGGACGACAACACTCCTACTCCACGCCTCTGGAGTTCTCCCTTCAAACAGGACGGCATTAAAAAGCTTCTGGAGCTCCCCCAGTACGGGCTTTCCTCCTGCTTTTAATAGCTCTGTTGTAATGCCATCCTCGCCAGGGCTTTTCCATTTTGAGCTGTCTCAGAGCGATCTCGATTTCGCCACTGCTGACTTCTGGCAGGTCTTCGGTGAAATGGCGCGTTAATGTGGCTCTAGAATCCTCATTTCCGGGATCAGGTCGAGATGCATGCGATGCGTATAACCGGCCATAGAAATTTTCCACTTCCGAAAGGACTGCCGGCACCGAAGAAACGACTTCTCCACTTGTTGTGGTCAGCTTCGTCAAGTGGCTTCTTCCAAGAGATTGTACAAACACCTTTGACCCCCGATTCAGCTCAATTGCTCTTTCAATGTCAAGAGTATTGGAGCACCGGAGGTCGCGTCGTACGTGCTTGTTGATCTCTTGGTTTAGAGCCCGCTTAGCTGACGAAGTGACAGGCGGGTTTTCACGTCGTCTCTTCATAAGCCCTAATGTCTCTTCCGAAAGCTTTGATTTCTTGCCCTTACGCTGCATGTTACAGAATCTCGAACCTTCCTCCTGAGGATCCGAACCACATATTCGTGGTTCTGGTTAACGTCTGTTGTGGTTTCCACGGCGGCAAATCGGTTCTCCAAATTTGACTGGAACGTTTCAGATCCTGTCATGGTTTGGAGCAGTGTTGGTCGGAGCCTGGCCTTCATCAGACGGAAACGTTCAGCCTTGAAGTTAATATTCAGAGAGCCTCGGACAAGTCGGTGATCGCTACCGGTATTAAACCTATTGATCACGGAGACGTCTCTGAATATGTGCTTCTTGTTCGTCATGATGAAGTCAATCTCATTTTTAGTCATAGTGTCGGGGCTTTGCCACGTCCACTTCCTTTGGGGCTGCTTTTTGAAAAAAGAGTTCATCAAAAAGAGCCCCTCACGTTCGAGGAAGTTGACGAGCATTTGCCCCCTATGATTCCTGCTTCCAAATCCATGGGATCCTACTGCCGATTCGCCGCAAATCTGTACTCCCACTTTAGCGTTAAAGTCCCCCATGACAACGGTGTAATGGGTCTTTGTAGTGAAGTGGAGGGCCCTTGATATATCATCAAACATATCCTCCACTTCATCGTCTGAATGTGTCGAGGTCGGTGCGTACACTTGCACTACCTTGAGGCTATACCTGTCGGTGAGCTTTAAGATAAGGTACGCTACCCTGTTTAAGATATTTTCACACATTACAAATTGCCGAAGTGATTTTATGGATAAATCAAAAGTAAAACTTCCTTTGGGCGGCGCTTTCTCTCCGCCACCCAAAGGTAGACTGGTAGAGAACGCCTAAGGCGTTAAGTCCGCCATTGTACTATTTGTGCAAGAAGTATTTTAAATAAATAAATAAAAATAATATTTAAGTAATTTCTATTCAAAAATCATTTTAAAAGCTACCGAGTTGTCATGAACTGTAGTTTTCTTAATGCCATTCCACACTCGAAGATTTTGCCGCGTGCAGGTTAAAGGTTATGGCACATTATAGCGGCACCGCAACAGCACGGCTCCACAACAGCATTTAAGTTGTCATTCAATTTAGAGAATTAAATCGTGTATATTATAATATATTTCGTAATGTCAATATGAAAAAGCCAACGGCGAGCAGTCAGCGTGCTTGCCGCTTCCACACAACTCGACTCACCGCCCGCGTGCTGCAAGCGAGCGGTCCTCATGCGTACAGCGCGCCGACGGCGTGCTAATTGCGCGCCGACTCCGAGCCGGCAGCGAAACAACGTCATTACGTCGTGTTCAATCATAACATCAATCATAATCGTCTTAAAATAATATTGAGTTTGCGGTGACAGCAAGCATACACCTCGCGGCCGGCGTGCCGACGGCGAGCGGACGGCGAGCGGACGGTGCGCCGACGGCGAGCGGCCGTAGTCTTAATTCGAGGCGACGCCGTGCTGCTGCCGTGCTGTTGCCGTGCTGCTATAATGTGCCACAAGCTTAAATCTAACGTATACACTTTTTTATCAAAATTCTGTCACTCTATCTCAAGGCCATTACTCACGCTGAATTTCAGGCGTCATTGCTCGAATCGCTAGTTGTCAATTGTTTATTGTCGCGCGTTAACGCAAGGCGATGTCCGAACCGATCGAAAAATCCGCTGGCTTGAATGCCTGTAGCACACCTCCGCTGCGAAACCCAAAGGGCGAAAGTTGTGAGTTGTTGGGCGGCGAAACAATAGCGAAATTCCCTGCTCTAACGTACAAAACTGACTATGACGTTGTCTCTTTCTAACATGATTTCGCTCATTTGCCTAGGCGCCGTCTACATCTCCGCCCTGGCGGACAACTGGCGGACAACGGGCGGAGATGTAGACGGCGCCTAAGCAAATGAGCGAAATCATGTTAGAATGATGTTTCGCAGCGGAGGTGTGCTACAGGCAGAAAGCATTCTTAGGCCTAGATCACCCACTACATAAACGTCCTTATTGCTTAAAACACACATTTTCAGTTTACACAGAAAATTTTACATAAAAGTTACCTAATAGTAAACATTTTTTAAAAGAAAATTTACATTTATTTTGTTCGGTGAACTTGGCCCTTTTAGCCAGTGTTTATAATTTTATACCTAAGACATGATTAATTTAACAGCCTACAACTGTGTCAGTCAAGCTTATAAGGCAATTATTAACATTATTATGCACAAAATAAACCAGTATTGCATTAAATAATGATAACTTGAACACTTTATAAAATGATAAATACTTAGTGGAACTAACGTGGCCTTTTAGTGGTCAATGACATTAGAGCGGCAGGTGATAGGTTAATAAATAGTTTTCTGTATATATCTACTTGGTGGGAAATATATGTGTTATAGTGCATTTGTAATACACATATAAGAGAATACGGTCGTGTTTTGTATCAAGTACCCAACTTATTGCATATTGCTAACCTATAGGTACGCGAAAAGATAGCCTACTGTATGCCATAACAGCGTTAATAGTACATAATAGACATATCGAATTCTATAGGTAATTATTAAGCCTCACAAAATAATAACAACAAAGATAATGCTTCGTTGAAAATTCTGAAAATCCTATAAAACCCTCTTATTTTTTTGGAAATTAGTGTTGCATGAAGAACGTTTGTAACTTAAATTTGAATATTCCAAAGGCTTTCATATTAATTAGTTGCAGGTAGATAAATCAGGTAGACCTCTAGTAATTAAAATGTCACCTACAAACGTATTTTGTTGTAAATGCAACGTAGCTAAAGTGGGAATTAAACATATTACAATTTGTTAAAATTAATATTATTTTCTTTCCATGTTATTGTAGTGCCTATCAATATTATTCCGGAAAACGGAGTCACAAATATTTATTTTGCAATACATTTTAAACTTGCATGTCAAACACAGATACACGCAAACAGAATATTTTGTTTAATTAAAACTATATTTCTCTTTTTCAGCTATTTTCTGATTATATTTTCCGAAGGCGCTTTTGTTGAACCAGCAGTAGAGATGGCCGACTATTTCGTACTTTTATTTATTTATTCGCAAAGTATGACCAACAGCTTCTGTGTAGAAATTAACAAAAATAGGAGGTTTTAAGGAGTAAAGGGCTTACACAGTTGCCAATTACATTTGAACCAACATTCACGAACATATATACATATGTGGTAACTTAAACTAGATAAATTGAGTAAAATAAACTGTGTATTAGCGCGAACTAACACCTGCTTGAAAGAATAAAAATTGAAAGGACCAACTCCGATTTTGTCATTAGAAAAATTGATGTCATCTTTTCATAACTTATTTTGAAGCTCACAAAAGACGTTCTTTGAAGCATGAAACCGTAAAAGTGAACCAGATAGGACTTATTGGACCAAAAACCCAGTTGACGGATCATAAACTTTTATATTTGTACGTGTTTGTTTCGTGGAAATCTATTAGAAAATATATATTTTACCGTGAAAATAGTAAACAGATTTATGATTACTTTTTTAGGTAGGTAGGTACCTAGATATATTAAACCATCATGCTATATAGTGTAAAATGGGTATTACTCACATTTCCCTATCCAATTTTTTTTAAAGGAGTAGACAGATTTTTTGACAAATATCTTCAAATTATTTAGCTTCATAAATCGATTCATTTGCTCACCCATTAAAACGTACCAATCATATAAACACACAAGTATTCATGTTTATAAAATTAACAAGGATGTAGAAACCCCTTTACCAGGTACACTGATAACTAACCACGCAATCCTACAAAGCCATAATTCCTTTAATCTCTGTATCAAGTATAAATGTTTGGGTAAAGCTCAGGAAACGCCAGGAAATCGAGAAAGTTAATTATAAAGTTAAAATAATCTGTACTTATCCGCGCTCGAAGTTTGTTGCTTCCATACTGATTGGGGATTACGAGAATATCGCAAAATGTTATAAATTCTGCCAACTGATATAAATTGCTTGTTTTGTCGATAATTTTATGAAAACAGTCAACATTCAAATAATAAGTAATTAGTATCCAATTATCATGGGCCAAAGCTTTATCTTTATTTCAGTAGTTTACTAGAGGAAATTTTTCAAAGAAAAAAACGTTCATAATTATTAAGAATAACTATATTATTTTTGATTCTGTATCAGGCACAACGGTCAAGACAAACATTAATTTTCAAAAACATTAAAATAATGATTATTTTATTAAAATCAGGAGTCAGGTAAGGCAATAAAATACAATTAAATTATACTTACTTATCATGTTTTTGACATAGGTCAACAATATTAGCGTGATTACCTTTGCGTGATTTTAAGAGAACAATTAAATGCATATGCAAAGGAAACTATTTTTCATTTGCATGTAGGTAATTGTTGTAATCACATTTGAAAATTTGCATGTCCCCTTCGCACTAAGGTCTTGGTTTTACAAACTATACAACGTATTACAGAAGTCTCAAATAATATGGAAAAACCCCCCAAGAGAACAACAGTTAATAGGTACTTATTATTATTGGCAAGCTAGATAGTGTGCTTTTTTTTCTGCTTGAACGCACTAATCTCAGGAACTACTGATCCGGTTTTAGAAATTCCTAAACTGTTATATAGCTCACTTATTGGGAAAGAGTATATGCTACTTTTTTATCTGGATGGGTGAAGTTATTCCTGCGGGTACACAGGTAGAACTGTGGAGAACAATAAATTTTATTTAATCCCCGAAATATTGCTTACCAAAAGAAACAAGCCAACTAGTACAAAAACTATCTCTAGCCTAGCATAGCATATCTATGAGTCAGCCACCGCAGAATGCTGCTAAGCGTATTAGCTAATCAAGTGGCCGCAACGCATTCGTTAGCCAATCTAACTCTGGTATTACTACCGCAAATGTCTACGTATCACTACATAATATTTATTTTATCTATATGATTATTTTGTATAAGGACCTCTTCGAAAAAAAGACAGCTGTAGTTACAAGATGTTGACTAGATTTGTAGATGACTAGAGATGTAGTCATAACTGGTGCTGTGTTTCTGTAATCTACTGTCAAATATTATTGCCTACTCAAAAAGGATAATGTACTCGAATTTAGATACCGTAACGAAACAAAAGTAATGATGAAGATGGTTTTATGTTGCAATGAACAAGACATGAATAAATAAAATAAACAAAATACGTGGTTTAAAACATAAGATTTTCACAACACTGACGATTGCTGTAATAATAAATAAAGTACCGATGTGAGTAATGTACTTATTGTAAAATACCAAAACGCTAAAGATAATGATGAATCATGAAAGTTATTAAGTGTTTCGACATCGATGCGCACTCGCAAAGCACAACAGTAGGGCTCCCAGGCGTTACCTTGAAATGATTTAATGCATAAATGCAACGAACACGCACCTTTTGCTGAAATAGTTGGGTATTACCTATTTACTTACAGGCTTATTCTGGTAGAATTATTTCTTGAAGATTTTTATTTATGGTAGCACTAACCTTGGAACCTAATCCTTATTACAATTATGAATGCGAAGGTAACTCTATCTGTCTGCCACGCCAAGACTACTGAACCGATGTAAAAGGTTCAGTTTAAGACAGGACAATGGCTACTTTTTATCCAACAACAAGATGTAACCTTCTGGACGCGACTGGAACCTGGGCTAGTTTGTTTTAAGAAAAGCAGGACTACTCAACTCATACCTTAAGATTGTTGTTTGAAGAAGACAATTACTTACTATTCTTTCATTATATTGCACGGCCCTTTGTAACACTATGATCTATGATTAAGATGTAATTCTATAAAATAAATGAGCTGCTATGTTAAGTTGTGGACATATTCCGTAATTCCATATTGGGTTTAAGGTTGACACATTGCACAATTAGCGGTAATGGGTCACCGGCGACCACCATGGCAACCTGTTTCGCTTAGTTGGCTTACCATTTACGCAACCTCGTGAGTGATACGCGACGTTTTTCTTTGGATCCTGTGAGAACTTGGTTTTGAATGCAGGCTAGACTTTCCAGAAAACCAAATAAGAAAAGAGTATAGCTAATCCATATCGGGTTAGACTCTAAACTCCAAATCGGTTTTTAATGAAGGGTTGAGTGACCCTGAAAAATAGTTTGAGTTTTCAAAGACTTTTATACTCTTCAAGGGTCCACGTTCTAGAGGTAGGTATGTTAATTTTAATGGAAATAATGATACTCTAGAAACATGAGAGGCACTAGGCAGTTAAACTGAATGTAGGTCAGGGCATTAATCAGCTGCAAAAACGTCAAACCGCAATGGGCCATCACAAACGACGAAAGCACTAAGTACACAAACTTCGACACCGCGACCTTCGTACTTGAACCGAGTTTTCGAAAACAACACAGCTGGCCAATCGCGGTGCAATATCCCAGAATACGGTCGCAAGCGCACGCAGCCTGGCGCATTCACGTCGCGAACATTTTGTGGAACAGATTAGTGGCTAGCGTTCCGTGAAAATCAGGCTTCACATTGGCAAAGAGCTACTGGAATTTATGCAACAGATATAAGAAAGAACCTGTTTCTATTTACATAAGCGAACTGCGAAGACACGAGGGTCAGCCAGTTAGTGTGCTCCTGGTTTTTGTGGTCTTCGCAGTTTTGCCGCTAACGCGTTTTTGATTGGAAGTGATACTATGTGTGATAGTAAATATGTTCTGGTTTTCACTCTGGTGTCGGCGGCGTCTTTCGTCAGCGTATATTCAGCGAAGTTCGCACGTGAGTTTTTACTGTTTGTTTTGCAATGTTTGTGGAGCTAGTTGCGGTTCGTTTGGTTTATTAGCGGTTTATGGTAGCGATTGATTTTGTTGGTTAGAATGAGGCTTATTGTTGTTTAGCAGCTATTAAGTATTCAAATTCATTCAACTGGTTGACGTGGGTTTGTTGTTTGATGTTTATTTTATCGTTTTACTCTGATGCAGTTGATAGTTTTAGGTCAATGAGGTTTACCATAATCATTTAATCATTCGAATTATATTTAGTCTGCCTAATGTTGCAATACATTTGCAAATAAACCTATCAAACTGCTGCAAAAGTAGGATTATGTTTAAAATCCCACTTTATTTGATTGTCCTTTATATAAACGTGAATTATATCGAATTCGAAATAGGAGTTTTGAATGGCGATCTCTAAATCTATTTGAAAAATTTTCAATTACATCAGCGGGAAATCGCACATTAGAAATTTTGCCTATCCTTGTAAGCACATTATCTTTTCGAAGGCCAGAGAGAAGCCGCAGGAAGTTATAGTGGTAGCTAAATACCTCCGTCTACGTTGCCCCCAATCTTATTAACCGCTGTTTAGATATCTCATTTAAACCTTGAATTAACTTTATTAGAAAGCCGAGCAAGCATTTAGGGGATTGAGTAAGTAGTCGGAACTAGATTTTTATTTTTGTTTTGCTTGCTAAGATTTGGCAAAAAATCTGTAGTTGTTGCAGTGTAACGCACTAGCGTTAACATCAAAATGTCTCTTCATTTCGAAACTTTTCTTCGTTCCTATTTACCAGAACTTTTAACAACCAAGGGGTATTGAATTAGGCAGGCAGTCGGTCCATGTGGAACATTAGTACTGAGATGCATCCAGTTAGACTGGAAGCCTACCAATCCAACATTGTTGTAAAAAGGCTAGGCAGATGATGATTCCTATTTACCACGTTAATAAAACCACGATTGCAAAGACTGCCTGCCTACTTTACGAATGTTTGCACAAATAAGTTGCGCATCCATAAAACCAAACTGTTGACTTCAGAAATATGTTTGTAGACAATAAGTACTCAAAACAATCAGCATATAGGACCTTTACCAGTAACCACAAGTACACTTCGTTATTAGATAATCGAAACACCTGATGGCAAACACTTCTAGGTGTTCCAATAATATTTGTTTAGGTTCAATAGCAAACGGGCGGCCGTGGCTTTTAGAGGGACCTAATTCTGTTAACCGATGTACAGTCAACTTCAGGTCAGTGGTAACAGTTTTATAGGAAAATCGTACTTATTACTATTGAGTTAAGGTGCATGACAGTTACCAGTGATATGCGGTCTACCGTACGAGTGTTTTGTTTCGATTAATGTAAGGTAGTGTTGTTGTTTTCGTGCATTTTGGGACGGTGACATCTGTTTTGAAAAGTTCGAAAAGATCGTTTTATGAAATCAAATAGTATGAAAAGTATTTATATTGGATAGATTTCAAATGATATTGAGATCTGTTAACTTTTGCGTTTGCTCTAACTAACCATTACTTTGCTAGATTCCAAGAAACTGAGATCTATTAACTGAAATGATGAAACAAGAATCAAAAGTCAATCCATTTTAATTCGCATTGTGGGTTCAAAATCTTTGATATCTTTGTGAAGCCAGTATTTATACGCATTCAATTTAAATAGCAAATTACTTTATGAAAACATTATACTATTTATCACTTTCATCTTAAGTCAAGTTATTTAGGTAAGTTGTTGTGAAATTAAGTGGTGTGATGAACCAATACAAATCCGAGACTTGACCTTGGTAGCAGTAGTTCGTAAAACTATGGTTTCAATGATAAAGCAATTATTCTGTGCGTAGTCTGGTGAAGGATAGGGTGATAAAAACTGAATAATTTTTTCTTTCTTGTTTTTCAATGATTAAATTCCTTACTTTCATCAAGTTTAAGGTCTGTCCGTCAAAACTACTGCATCGAATTAGATTTAACTTGCTAGAACCTCAGAAAGGTAATGTAATTTTCATAATTACTGTCACGCGACAAGAGTCCCTAGGAAGGCGAATTTCGAGGAATTTCCCTTTTTTCTAAGTAGATATCAGAAAAAGCTGTTGCTTGGGTTGGACACGATGGTGATTGACGTTCCTAAATTCTTAATTGCTAGCGTAAGTGAAGTTCAGTTGTCATCGTTTAACAATGTGGCTTTGTCTTGTTCGTGCAGTGTGACAATTGTGTAACGTATGTAACTAGTGGCCAATTTGAGATCAGGAATTTGACGAGAATCGTAAAACTGCCAGTTCTTGGCAATCGGGTAAAAAGGGCTGATGATGACGGGTTTTAGATGGTTACCAAGCTGAAACGTATAGAAATATCTGACATGGTTCTGTGGCAAAATAAGACGATGAAAATTCAAAGAATCTAAGAAGTGAGATATGTGCAAAAGGATGTAGATGTGTTAAATTAAAACTAGTAACATTATTCAAGTTGTAATTATGAAATTATTTTACAATATCCTAATTATGAACCAGTGTTGCTTAACTACACACATTACGGTTACTGAAAAGATTGCACAATTCTTTATAATGTACAATCAACTATGTTTCATACATGTTTCAAGATAGGTAAGTTTCCTTTCTAAGTATAGACTTATGTAGATATAAATCTTTATTTAAATTAGAACACTCATAAAGAAGGAAAAGCAGATATTTACTTGTGTCCAAACAATAATTTTCAAAAATACAGTGAAAGTTAAATTTAAAAGGAAAAATTTTACGTAAAAAATATACTTGTACAAACAACAATAAATACTTGTCAAACGAAACAATAAATTATTTTCGTTGTTTTTTTTATATTCAACCATTGTATTGTTATACAAGACACGAGTGAAGTACAACAAAATATGTATGAAGGCACTTAGCCAGTAAAGTACTGCACTAGAGCTGTACTGCACCACGTGCCATTCACCAGTTGTTCTAAGGTGCATGATAACCAGTTTGATTGTGCCACAGAACTAGATTCATGAAGTTCCAGTTTCTATAACATTGGCTTTATTGCCGATAAACTGGATGGTCTAGTGTTGCCAGTACATTTTATAGTTTATTGGAACCGGTTAAGCCTTCACTTCAATTGCTAGTAATTAAAAAGTGAATTACCGGAATTACCTAAGTGAAAATAAATAATGTTTCTATGTATTATTTTCACGAGTTCTTCTTGTTTTTGCCACTACCTACAATTTTTTTCATTACAAAATATTCAGCCTTATTACTTGCATTTAAAGCGTAACAAAAATATGTTTTGAAATTACGTTCTTAAAAAAAAATACATTAAATTGTCAAATACTGTTTATATTAATCTGCGAAATAAACTTAGGTCAGTTGACTTATTCTTGAAAACTGTGAAAAGAGCAACAAATGCACGGCGATGTGACATAGGATTTTGGATATTTATTTATTTCCATTGGATATTCATTTGTTTTTTTACAACTGTTGTAAAATCACTCGGTACTCGTTGAAAATATGCTTTTAGAAACATTGTATAATTCTATAGAAAAAGTTGAAAAAGACAATACAATACAATTATTGTACAATTTGACCCTCACTTGCACATTACCTACCTAAGTTTACAGTTGCATGTATAAAATTATTTTTATTTTTATCCCATGAAGGTTGTAACTATAATTTACACAGATAGGCATCTGCGTGCAGATTTTCATACATTATAATAATTTCTAAAACTATCATCAAGATTGTTTTGAAGTATAAAGTACATAACTACTTATTAGTTTTTATAGATAAGTGGAAAAATGCACGCAAAGAATTTCATCACGCATCGTTCGACAACATTGTAAGGACAGTTCTATGCCTAATAATAATTATATATTACGTTTGTCACGTGATAATTATTTCCAGGATGTAAGCGCAGTTAGCTATGTAATGTTTTTTTAGAATCCAAATAGTCGAATTGATCTAGAATTTTATTGTGTTTTATATTGCCTTTACAAAAAGGAGATGGGCCTATTATACCTAAAATCAAAAAACCTAATAGTTTCATTTTTTATATAAAAATTGTATATGCCTATTCCAAAGAAAGCCTAAACCAGTGAAAGTGTCGGTTGCGTTTTAATTTATCAAACCTTAACAGCTATATAGCTCCCTAAATAACTGTACAACTTACTGCATTTGAAATAAAAAAATTAGAAGTTTTAAAATACAAATGGTTCATAAACTAATATTAACGCAGTTACGCTTCTCAAGACACACAGCCAAAAAATTAGACCACCAAAGTTAAACAATATTTGCACGAACTGGGTCAAGTGCATTAAAATGTCTCCGCCACGAAGGTATGCCCATAAAGGTTCGTACCTCGTCTGATGAAACATGCAGATATGTAGGATTTACCAGTAATGTACGTGTTTCCCTACATTGCACGTTTGTAATCAATGGCCCACGAGATATTAAGGGCATGTTGTTTACTCGAATTAATTGAAAAACTGACTTTTAAAAATTATTTTTAAAATCAGAAACATATTTTTTGTTTGGTCCGTCTAGACGGCTTTCGTGGAATTATTTCTTCATGTTTATCAAAGTTCTGTGGAATATTAAAAACATAATTCTATTTTCATCATCGAATAATTATGATTTCGTTTCCTGTGAATCTACATTACTGAAAAAATATTTAATTACTGTTAATAACCTTCACAAATTATTTTCAACACACATGAAGTTTGTATATTATCGGTATTTGATTATTCTTTAAGAAATATGTAAATAAATAGGTATTTATATAACAAACATTATTCATCTTCTTACAAAAGATTATTCTATCGAATGTTGCAATAAATAAAGTGTAGGTAATATACAATTACCATAATTCAAAACATATCTCACAAAAACACGGTATACGAATTATTACAAAAACGTACGTATATTAAACGCATGTGTTTTCTTAAATTACCTTTATTATGACAGCGCGTGTCCCCAAGGCTTTATTACAAAATACCTCATGTTTGATCAAACCAAATGAATCTTTTTACACGTTTGTCTTTTGGGGGTTATTTGGATAAAATAAAATAAGTATTGTTGTTACTTGGTATTGTATTTTCATTCTTATGTGGCTGTTAAAGTCTGTCTGTTTGTATTTGTTTAAGTAGTTTCTAGTTTTGTCATGATTAGAGGCCTTCTAAACAAATCTTAACGACAACTATTGCTCCATTCGAGTAAGTGCTCCATTAGGTATACAATTGAATGCAGGCTATTATTTTAACCGACCTCAAATAAGAGGAGGTTGTCAATTCATCGGAATCTTTTATTTTTATTTGTATTTACAGAAAATTAAAAAAAAAATGTGATCAAGAAAGGTAAAAAAATAATTAAATTTTTAAACAAATTAAACATTAGTAAAAAATGCCTAGCTTCTCCTTAAATCGCGTGATCCTATCGCGAAATGACTGCAGTGTAACGTTGCCTAACTATTCTGAATCAGTACCTTCACTCATTAGTTGAAGCACTATTGCAATGCTTTACGAGCTAACCTTTTCAATAAACTACTATGCATTTGAATACTGAATTAGTTGGTTTATTTATGAAGTTTATGAGTAGTCAGAAGCCAGTAAGTCTGACACCAGTCTAACCAAGGGGTATTGGGTTGCCTGGGTAACTGGGTTGAGGAGGTCAGATAGGCAGTCGCTTCTTGTAAAGCACTGGTACCTACTCAGCTGAATCCGGTTAGACTGGAAGCCGACCCCAACATAGCTGGGAAAAAGGCTCGGAGGATGATGATGATGATTTATGAAGTTTATGTTAGGTACCTACTTGTGAAATGACGGTATCCCCTAATTACATTAGGTTAGAGCTGGAGGTAGGGCTGCCATCCGTCCGGGTTTCCCCGGATTTGTCCTCGTTTGGAGGCCGTCCGGGGGCCGTCCGGGCGGGGTTTCAAGAAGTGTCCGGGGAAAACCCGGACATTTTTCACAGGGCCGTCTTAACCTATGGTGCCTGGGTATGCGAATAACCCGGGCGCCGTGGGCTCAGAGGCATCGCAGAGCGCCCACACCAACGCCATACAGGCCTAGGGCCAGCAGATTTCAGAGGACGATCACTCGATTTGAGAGGATAATAAGTCAAACAGGTTTTCAGTCCAATTCCTAGCCTGCCTCGCCTTCATCAACTACGAGTTGAAAACATAATATACATGAGATTGCTTGACTTGCATGGAAGTTTAACCATGTAAAATTACAAATAGACAAGCATTTGCTGCAGAAGTCGAAGTGTCCCAAAACTCAAAAATTTTCGCGCTCGCTTCGCTCGCGGCTTCTTTTCTTGTCACTGTTGTTTTATACGTTTAGCTACTTTAATATCCCAATTTTCAAAAAAATTTGCGCTCACTTCGCTTGCGGCTTCTTCACTTTGCGGATTTTTTTTATTAGGTATACAAGTTTAGGTGCTTTAGTGACCCAAAACTCAAAAATTTCTGCGCTCGCTACGCTCGCGGCAACTTCACTTTACAGTAGGTAGGGTAAAGGCGGGATAGATGCCCCACTTTTTGAAATATGCTTATAATTTAATAAATATTGGTTCTACAGTAATAACACCTATGAATGTAACTAGTTTAATCCTTTATGTTTATTTGTGATTTGTCTTTTTGGACCTATATATTACACGTTTTGCAGATTTTCGCTTTTTGTAGACCTCCATTTTTGGGGATAGATGCCTACCCCTATGGATAGTTGCCCCACCTTGAAAATACTAGCGAGGATAGATGCCTACGGTGCGGGATAGATGCCCTTCATACTGTTTAAGTATATTATGTTAATAATATTTATATATTTTTTTACTTTAATTTATTTTAAATGAAAAGTATTTTGCAGTGTTTTAAATCTTTTTATATTCATTATCAGATTAATTAAAATTAACACAATAAAATTCTGAAAGTATTTGTTCAACAAAAATAATGTATTTTATATTTTAAACCCTTATTATAAAATATTAATTATTTAGTTTCAACATGCAAAATCATAAAAAATCATTCTTTCTTAAAAACTAAAATAACACAATATACTTAGCATCATAATATGTAACCGAACAGTGCTTTAAGTTTTCTACATCTCGAGCAAAAATTTCTGAAAAGTGTACAGGTTTCATGTAACCAGCACTGACACATTACACATTGAATCCAGTCGGATTTAGACTTTGTTCATAGTTTTCAAAGCATTCTATGCAGTTATTTTTATTTGGCTTATGTTTAACTGATCACCAGATATAGTAACAAATAGCAGACAAAAATAGTAAATGATCACCAAAATGAAACTCGCATTTTAATGTAAAACTACAACCAAAGTTTTAACACTTTGCTATCCTATTTAAGTGAAATTACTCCAAAATAAGTCATGCGTAAGCCAAAAATAGTAAATGATCACCAAAATTAAACCACCATTTTAAAGTAAGATTACAGCCAAAGTTTTTAAATTCTGCTATCCTATTTAAGCAAAATGAGTCCAAATAAATCATTGTTATCCCAAAAGTAGTAAATGATCACCAAAAGTAGTAAATGATCATCAATATTATACCAGCGTTTTAATATAAAATGATAATCAAAGTTTTTACATCTTGCTATCCTGTTTAAGTAAACTGACTCCAAAAAAAATCAGTTCGGCCTGATACAATAAATGTAATAACATTATGGGGACCCTTTTCCTGCACTAGGGTGGAAAATTGTCTATTGCATGCCTCTAAACAGTGCGATAAGAGTGTGTTTTCGAGGGAGTATATTGAGAAACACATTCTTCTTCTTCTTTCTCCTGCCCTGTTCCCAATTTTACTTGGGGTCGGCGCAATATGTAATTTTCTTCCATTTTCCCCTGTCACTCGTCATACTGACACTCACGCATGCATTGCAAGCCGGACACATAACTTAATATGGCATCATAATACTTTATTTGGTAATAAGCCTACATTTTATGGCAATCACAATGACTTATTTAGGCAAAAATAATACATTAATTTGGTCGTCAAGAGTTGGTGATCATTTACTAAATTTGGTGGTCGAATACAATTTAAAGTGAAGTCGTGACTAAAATAGCTGGTACTATTACATTTTAAGACTTTATTTTTCTGGTGTTCAGTAGATATTTCTGGTTACAAAACTAAGGGTATCATAGCATTTTATGGTGGTCATTATATTTGTTCCCTTTTTATTTGTATCTTTAGGCTCATCCTGTTCATCTCTTTTAGTCTTCTTCACCGGCAAACCTTTAGTTTTCTATTCCTTAACTTTGTTCTTAGGTGAATTGTCTTAATCTTCAGTGTTTGAACTGTAAATCATTCGTAATCAATAAAAAGTGTAAATACCTATACATAAACACATGAAAAATATATATTCAAAGCACTTATAATACATTCAAGGTACACGTGGTGTATGGAGGGATAGATGCCCCTAGGGGCACCTATACCGTAAAAAATCAGGGCAACTATCCTTTTTGACAGGGTTAGATGCCGTAGCATTTTTTAAAATAAATAAATACAATAGAGCAACTATTTACATCAAAATGTAAACTTCATGAAACAATATACATACGTAATAAAAAAAATTATGGAATTAATATCTACTTATAAAGTTATACAACAGCAAATACTCACCTTTAAAAATTTTACGCTCGCTGTAAGTTCGCCGCGGAGATGAATTCACACACGAGCGAAACGCGACCTCACCCCTCGATGGCGCGTGGCTAATTTAGGTGCGGGGTGCTTGTGGCTTCTAGTTAAACGGTTGTTTCTTAATCGCGAGCATGGGAAGTTAGGTTTTTTAAAAATGGGGCATCTATCCCACTGCGGCATCTATCCCGCCTTTACCCTAGTATGTATTTTTCCAAAAAAATTGTCTAACCTAACAAAAAGGTAGCGCCGTTTTAAAGTCCTATTACTAACAAGAAGGTAACTCCTAGTTTCCATATGAGTTTTCTTATTTATGACCTTCGAAATACATTAAGTCACAATCTTTCAATAATAGGTACTACATGAGCTTGAATTTAAGTATATGGTAATATTAAAAATTAGACGTTGTTTTGTTTAAAAAAAAATTGGACTCGTCCGGGGAAAAAATGCGATTTACGCCAAATTTCCGGGTTTTTTTTAATGTTTGTCCGGGTTTGGCGAAATTCGAAATGGCAGCCCTAGCTGGAGGAGAATGACGATGATGATGAAGTTTAATAAAAACACATTAAGTTATAGACGACCAGGATTTCTATATTACTACTAACACATTTTATTAAACTGGTTCGTATGCTTTTCCGTGAAAAAATCTGATATTGCTATTCATGTTTACTAGGTACCTATATCAGAGATATCAAATTTATTTATTCCAAACTAAAAATATCGTCTAAAAAGTTTTACATGAATCGGGCTGTAAATAAATGTTTTTAAGCTAATTTATATTTCCAGGCCTTTTATTGTCATTTCCTCTTATTAGTTTTAGAACATACCACGGTATACGAGAGATAGCAAAAATACTTACCTGGCTTTTTCTTCTTCCGCAGCGGACTTCATCCACCCTTGCAACAACACAGAGCCAGCGTGTCTCATAAAAGCGACGCAGGATGCAATACCACAGTTCTCCAAGGGTCTACCACATCTGGGAGTACCACCTCTAGACCCGTTTGTCATAGATGAGCTGCCCATACAGCTGCCGGGCATCAAGGTGACGTTCTACGATGGAAAGGCGACAGGACTTCGAAAATGTCAAGTTTTGAATGTTGAGTAAGTTCCTGAATGACTATAAGTACTTTTACTTGTACTTGGACGTGTATCCAGCAGTATTAGGTTCAAGGGGCCAAAAGCAACAAATTATGGGCATAAGAAACTTGAATGACAAAATCCTGAAAATAATTTTCTGTATCTTTAAAATCGAAAGAGAAGATGGATCTTGCCAAATAATTCAAGTATACAAAGTAACGAGTAGCAATGTAACAGTATACAAAACCTTTTCTATGCAAGGACTTAGAGAAAATTGTTCAAAACTCTTGGCCTGTACCCTGAATCACATTTGAACAAAGAAACGATTATATCCGCTTCAAATGGCTTCAAAAGCAAGGGGATTATCTTTGAAATTCCCGCGGTAAAGATGCTTTTGCTTTTGTCTACATAAAGACATATTTAAAGGCCGTAGTATTCTACGGCTATTGATTCATGTGCCTTAAAGCTTGGAAGAACCAAATAACACAAATATCACAAATATTTTCACTAAGTTCTATTTACAACCTGTTTCATTCACGATCATACTTAGGCCCGTATCTTCTTTTCACATAATTCTATCGGATTCTATAGCTTTTTCCGTCCAGAGGACACTATTTACCCCACCAAAAAGAAACAATATTCTTTACTTATTTTTAAAGCATATAAAACGTTTCAGTCGCTAACTCTGAAAACTTAGAGATACTTACTGACAGATGGTTTTCCACATTTATAATTTTACTAATATTTGTTTTGATTGCCAGTTATTCAGAAAATCCTGGATCAAAAGTTTGTAGCACACTTAAAGCGTTGAAGTTCGAAGTTTAAGCGCTGAGCTATATTAAGCTATAGTTTGCCAACGGTTTTAATCGCATCGCTTCATGCAGCAAACGACAATGTCTTTAAGTTTCAGACTATTGTGCCAAGTTGATATTAAACTGGACTTTGTGAATTTCAATGAAATGGCTATTGCCAAAGTATTCATTAATAGAGAATGCAAAATCTTTATTTGACAGTTTCATAGTAAACTGCGACTGCCCAAATCTGACAATGACCTTGATAATTATTTTGAACATCATATATTTTTAAACAATGAAAAAACAAGATAGGATAGGAGTAAGGAAAGAGAAGACACCAAAATAAGAGTAGAATCATCGTATCTGATGATGTCGTCTATGAATTAAAATCACAACACTCCTTTCTATAAGGCAGCCCGTCCATCCACAAATCTCCTTTTTATAATATTCTTCGTAATTCAAACGCTACTTTAAAATAGCTGTTACTCAACGATTACTAATAGTCCCCAGGCCGGCGAACAAATTTTTTTTTGATACATATACATTTAAGACTTTGTGAGTGCCTTCCTTACGATAAGTCCGACAAACTTTTCGAATGCGCAAATTTTGGTGCCGCTGCGTTTTTTAATGCTTGACTCCTGAAATTGTCGATATGACGTCACTATGGCTCTTCGTACATACACGATTCATTTTTTGAGATTCGTTTAATAAAGTTAACTAGAGAATGGTGGTCAACTTGTCCGATAAAGATCGTGCTGCGTTTGGAGTGTCCACCATCCTGAAAATGTCGATATGACGTCACTACGACTCTTCGTACATACACGTTTCATTTTTTGAGGTTTGTTTCATAAAGTCAACTAGAAAATTGTGGTCAACTTGTCCGATAAAGATCATGCTGCGTTTGGAGTGTCCACCATCCAAAACATGTCGATATGACGTCACTGTGTCTCCCCATACATACATGTCGGACAAATACAACAACGATAGATAATACTATTCTTATTGCAAATATCGACTTGTCCGACAAATGTAGTGAGTCAAATAGTCAGTTCGACAAGAAAATGAGAAAAAAATATTACAATTGGAAGAAGTTTATTCTTTTTGTCAATTACTGACTTAAATATTCACGTGCATTATTTAAGTATATTAACCCTAGATAGATAACCATATTTCACTGTACACTAAAGATAACCATACGTCGATTCGACGTGCGAATGTTTGAGTGAGCATATTTTGGATTATGTATATACTATGTTTATAAATGTGATACTATATTTTAATATCTTTAATTATATGTTGATAAAATGAAAAACATTAGAGTTTATTTATATTTTTATTAGAAAAAAAAATTAAGTACAAAACAAGATAATTCTTACCTTTCGAAACATAAACGTTTAGCAATCTTTCCATCAGTCTTATAATTTATTGTGTAAACTTTTAAAAATCAAATTTTTTTAATCTCTAGAATATAACCAATTAAAGTAAATATTTTTTTTTAATCATTTTAGCATGCAAGGCACTTAGGGCAGGCGCTAGACTTGTGCTCTCCACAAATGGGATTTTAGCAGCTGTCGGACATAGTCTTTGTCATCCTTCTACTTTTTGAAGAATAAAAGGCACAATATTTCCTTTTTTTTAGCTCAGGTATACCTTCATGTCGTGTGGGAGGTTTGGCTGGTCTTTTTGGCAGTATACTACTATTTATTTCTTTGATATTTATCGGCAAAGTGACCATTTTATGCCTTGTCTACATCCATGGGGTCATCAGGCTACCGCTGAGTTTCTTCATAAAATCTCTACGTCCCAACGGTTGTTCTTTCTTACAAATCATATTATCAGCAGCAGATACTCTGCCACGTGTTCTGCCTTACTCGCCGTCCAACGATGATCGCTTTTGCCACTGAGAATTTGACGCTATGGCATGACGATACAACTCGGCATAGTTAGCGAAGCACTTTCAGAAATTTCAGGGTTATTTTCAGACATGTCTTCAGCATCAGTGTTTACCTTCACTAGTGCACTGTCTTCAAAGTCTTCTACATCACTATGTACTTCATCTTCTAATAAACAGTCTTCTGTTTCACTGTCCGACCCCTCAATCTCTAAATCGCTTGTTTCAAGCAACAACCGACAGGTTGCTACATCGTCTGCACGGTTTCGTGACGTCATAATGTTATTTTTATTGTGGCCTATCACAAGTAAAAAAAACGAATAAAAAACATGTATATTTATTCTCAAAAAAAGACAATAACACATTTTCCCGGAAACAAAAAAACTAACACTAAAGATAACCATACGTCACTTCGACGTACGGTAGGTAAATATTGACGAAAGTATTGCACTTACCGGGGCGGTATGGGCATGTCCTACAAGCTCCGACGGCCTACTGAGTTGACAGGAACGGGCAGGATAATAACGTGAAAAACAAATGAGTTATAACGATTTTTCAAAATCGATTACGTCGTTTCGACGTAGGTTATCTATCTAGGGTTAAATTGGCATACTACTTACCAATTTTAATTACTATTTTAGAAAAAGTAGCCTGACTAAGACGTAATGTTGATAGTTTATATTATGTTAAGGAATAATATCCCACATCTATTAATGGACTATATATCAATCAAAAGGTCTTTTTAAGTGCAACATTTTGTCTCAATATACCACTTATCAATTCTTAGTATTTTAGAAGATATAGCCCAAATAAGGCGTATTATCGATAGGTTTTACTACGTTAGGGAATAATGTCCCACCTCTAGGTATGAACCATATGTCAATCGAAAGATCTTTTTAAGCGCTATATTCCGTCTTAACATACCACTTACCGATTCTTAGTATTTTGGAAGACATAACTGACCTAAGGCATATTATTGATACTTTACATTATGTTAAGGAATAACATCTCACTTGAAGTTATGAGCCATGTTTCAATCAAAAGATCTTTTTAAGCGCAAGGTTGTATTAGCATAACTCCGACAAATTGTTAGTACTTTAAAAGCTAGAGCTTTTCTAAGAATATATTATCGGTAGGTTCTGTCAAG
This sequence comes from Helicoverpa armigera, assembly GCF_030705265.1. Classification (NCBI taxonomy): domain Eukaryota; kingdom Metazoa; phylum Arthropoda; class Insecta; order Lepidoptera; family Noctuidae; genus Helicoverpa; species Helicoverpa armigera. The sequence goes on from NC_087126.1 coordinate 7,550,905, forward strand.
CTAATCCATTACTTCTTTAGTAACAAATTATATATTATTTGAAAAACCTTTCCAAATGAAACATTTCCTGTTAACATACTTCCGACAAATTGTTAGTAGTTTAGAAGCTAGAGCTTATTTAAAATTATAATTATTGATAGATGTTTTCAATTAAATAAATCCCATCTCTAGTAATGAGTTATACATCATTCAAAAGACGTTTTTAAATGCAACATTTCATATTAAAAAAACTTCGGCGAATTGTTAGTATTTTAGAAGCTAGAGCTTATATAAGATTATTTTATCGATAGGTGTTTTCAAGTTAATAAATCCTTCCTGTAGTAATGATACATATATCATTCGAAACGACTTTCTAAATGCAACATTTACTATTAACATACTTCACACCAATTGTCAGTACTTTATACCAAATCTTAAAATATATCTATATTTTCCGGACGGTGGACACTCCATATGCAGCATGATCTTTGTCGGACAAGCTTACCACAATTTTCTAGTTAACTTTATTAAACAAATCTCAAAAAATGAAACAGGTATGTACGAAGAGTCGTAGTGACGTCATACCGACATTTTCAGGATGGTGGACACTCCAAACGCAGCACGATCTTTATCGGACAAGTTGACCACCACTTTCTAGTTAACTTTATTAAACGAATCTCAAAAAATGAAATAGGTATGTACGAAGAGTCATAGTGACGTCATATCGACATTTTCAGGATGGTGGACACTCCAAACGCAGCACGATCTTTATCGGACAAGTTGACCACCATTCTCTAGTTAACTTTATTAAACGAATCTCAAAAGATGAAACGTGTATGTACGAAGAGCCATAGTGACGTCGTATCGACAATTTCAGGAGTCAAGCATTAAAAAACGCAGCGGCACCAAAATTTGCGCATTCGAAAAGTTTGTCGGACTCATCGTAAGGAAGGCACTCACAAAGTCTTAAATGTATATGTATCAAAAAAAAATTTGTTCGCCGGCCTGGGGACTATAAGGAAACCTTGCCTCACCGCAGTACCGTGCGGTTTAATTCTCACGCCAACTGTGACTTGACGAAACCCTTTGTGTTTGTCTACTAAACATTCGTATGTTAAACAAATAGGACTTTTCAAGGATAAAATTAAATATTTGACCTGATTTTGGAAATTTCGATTGCGTAACTAAGCCATAATTTACCAAATTATTTCTTGTGAACATCTTATAATCATAAATGATGACGAATTAGGAAAAAAGCACAAAAAAACGAGCCTGATCATTGCAAGGACACGATTAGAATGATAGCGCATTACAGAGCCCGGCTAACAATATTTTCAAGAACACCAGTATTTTCAAAACCCTAAAAGAAACTTAAAGAGATCTTAAAAGACCCGTATTAAGATTCAGACGATACTAACACTTCCCCACTTCCGACGATAGATGGAACAGCGCTTATCCCATACAGAGCCTTTCTGGAACGAAGTATAGAGCTTACGAAGAACGAAGTATATAGCTAGTTGTCGTCGGGTAAAAGGGTATGACATATCTAAATTGTTTTTCCTATTGTTATATGGCTCCGAGGGTTCTGAGATGTGGGATAAAAAGGCTTATAGAAACATTTTGTTTATAAATGATGAATAAGTTGCTTAAAACTTTTGGGACTTCAAATGTTACTTTGGTACTGCTATTTATGGGTAAATTTTAGATTTAGAACTCTCGAATGTCCATTTATGTTGTTGTCAACATTTAGCAAGTTCCGAGATTTTCTCTCATTCAATTCATAAGTCATATACCTACGTATGTAATTATTTGTAAGAACTTTTTTGACTAAAGACGGTAATAATGTAATCATCAATTTCACTTTTCAGAGCATATTTGGAAAAGAATATATTCAATTTGGATGTGCGGTGTAACATCACGATCAAGGGCAAGTACACAGCAGTTGGAAGACTTCTGCTGTTCCCTATCAACGGAGAAGGAGACTCTAAGATCAAAATTTGTAAGCATTCTTATATTTTCATTGTTAAATAACTTACAAAATCTTACTGATCTATATAGATGAATTTATATCAGGAGAAAAAATAATTCTTGCGAAGATGACGCGACTGTCTACAGCAACAAAATATCCGTTTCTACGCTATTAATTTTCACCCAGACAATAAATACTAAATATAAAGTTACAGTCTGTATTTTAAGCAACCTTGGATTCTGAGAAACGCTTAACAAAGTGTCGAATAGATCAAAACGAAGGGGAGTTATGCATCCCTTCAGATAATTGCTGCGGAGGCGTTAAAGAGCAAATTCTGCGTAATATGAAATTTTAAAGATCCAAAAGTAAGTTAGGATATTTGTATATTGGCGAAATTCACTATTTATTAATAGTGCCAGTATTTGAAATACCTTATAGTTTTTTATATATTGTCAAAATCGAAATAGTTTTTGGTGAAGTACCTCCTGATAGTTCTTTCAAAAACAGGAATGTTTATAATTACAATGTTATTGGATATTTAAAAACGTATGTTAAATTTAATAACACACAGCCAAAGCCGAGGTGAAATACTGATTACGAGAAATCCACGAGTAAAATGAATTTAAATTGCCATGAAATTCTAAAGATTTCAATAGCGTCATACAATAAATGGAACATGAAAATAAATTGCAAACATCACTGGAATGCCTTCGTGTATTCTATAAACGGATACAATACCGAATCGCGATGAAATAGAAATCGCGCATTCGTTGGAATATTAAATATTGAAAGTTGCTGCAAACGTACTCACGGCATATGCGCCTTTTGTTGAAGTGTCAGCAATGTGTGATTCGTGGATATTTTATTATTTATTTATACCAGGAAGAACATATTATCCACTAAATAATTTTGAAGATTAGGTTGACTTCCCTAATTGAATTTTTAATTCAACGATTGTGTTATTAAAATATTTTGTTCTCAAATAATCGGCGTTTTGTCGGTTCATGTACAGAAACAACACTTACATAATGTGCTATAAATATTTTCGTAGGAACTTTACATTTTTGTAGAAGTCGGGAAAAGTTCATTTTAAGAATCACAGAAGTTCTCTTCCGATTTTTGGAGACTTGGCTACTACTAAGTCTGCACGAAAAAATCTGAAGAACCACGTTCTAAACTACAATTCTTACTAAATTACAGTGAACTCGATCATCAAGCTGAACATCAATACGAAGTACTTCAAGGATGCTGATGGACGGGATCACTTTGGTATCAAGAGCTATAAGTACACGTTTGATTACGGAGAGAGAATTATCTACACCATCAACAATCTTTTCAAAGGGAATCCTGAATTAAGTGAGTACCTAGAGTTCACTTGTTTTATGTTAGGTATATAATATTGCAGCTTTGGGATTGATTGATTCTTTTGTAGCATTTTCGCTCACAGGGCGTTTACAAATTATCCGGTGGTTATCTCGTACATTAGTTGGGTAAAACGATTCGTAGTGTGACAGTCTCAATAGAACATTAGGAAGGTCTAATGCAGCAGCGCTGGTGTGCCAGTAATGTTTAAACGCTCTCAGTCTTTTAATCAAAGCTGGATTAATAAATAGTTTATATAAATAATTTTTATCAAGTTAGAGTTCTAGATGTCAATTTGAAATAACACCTTAGTACGCAGAGTTTTTAATTAAAACTAAGAGTAGTTGATCTACTTAATATTACTCACACTCATTGTGTATGTTTCTCAGATTACGAGGTGCCTTTTGCCACCTAATGGGTAATAGCAGTTATTAAGGAGACAAGGCCTTTAAATAAACGACACTATATTCAGTCACAAGAATACGTTACATTGTTGTTTCTTTTATTAAAGTCTACCTCTATAAAATATTGCCCCGAACTTCATACAAAATGCTTCACACACACCATGTTTACGAAGTAGTCTTTAAAAAGTCTTGTACTTTCTGTATATGTCTTGACTCCATCAAACTATCCCCTTGTATGATTTGTACCAATTGCACTTTTTTAACCAGAATCCCAAAATGTTTCAGGTAACACAGTGCTACAGTTCCTGAACGAAAATTGGCGGATAGTTACTGAAGAGTTCGGTCAACCAGTGGTAGACTACGCGATCAATGTCACTGTTAGCACGGCAAAGAAGTTCTTTGATGCTGTACCTTATGATGAGTTGCTTTATGTGCCTATACCTAAGTATTAGTAAGGACAAAATACGATACAAAGTCATATGACTTTAACTTTTGGAGCGACTAAGGTTGCTTAATTAACTTCTTGTGAAATTGTCTTTTAAATTTTGGGCTATGATTCGTAAGAAATTAAATAAAACACTGTTTTACTCAGTTTTTATTTAATATTTAAGATTAGAAACTGGGCCCCGATTCTCCTAAGTTAATAATGTCAAAATCGAATAGAAATCGAATCGCGATATGATCGCAATAGCAGTTTTAACCATATCGGGCATTCTGCTACTAATATAAGACCAATCGTATTCCAACGACATTCGATTGGTTTGCGATTGGTCTGCCATTTTGGTGATTTTGGCCTATACGGTAGTTTGCTCTACAATCATATTGCAATCGTAATTCATTTGCAGACAAAATGATTCATAATTGAATGACAGAAAAGGATAAAAACGTTTATTTCAAAGAAAAAATAGCGGAATGCCACATACGCTTCAATCGTAATCGAGTCGGGATTGGATCGTAGTCGAACGTGAATCGTATGTTGCTTAAGTAAAATTAGGAGAATCGGGCCCCTGATACAAAAATGAATCGAGATATATATTTTTAATCTACCCCCCAAAATGGAGTGAGTTCTAAATTCGTAAGTTTTTTATTTGTTTTTCTTCAGGCAACTATTTTTGCATTGTATAAAATGTAAATTCAGTGTAAGTAATTAATTAATTTTATTGTAAATAGTTATTTTTAAGCTTTAAATAAACCTGACCAAACACTTTAATAAAAATTATGACATTCATATCATAGTGCATATCAACTTTTGTATGCTATTAACGGAACATCTATTATTAAACACAATAATTAACAATAATTAGTAATATATCATAGAGTCATAAAAAACTTCCTGATATTCCAGATTTATAGTTTTGACATTTAAACCGAATTAAAAACAGGACTGACTAGTGTCAAATTGAATAAATTAATTGATCTATGGTAACCTGTGCATAATATCTCTATCTTAATACCAAATATATAATAAAAACTATAATCAAATGATGCATAAAACTAATGCGCAAAAGATGCATAAAGCTTTAAAATTAATAATGTTTCTATTTATAACTTGTTAGGTATTTGCAAAGTATATTGAATTTTGTAAGTGTTATTTTTAGCCACCTGTATAAAGTACCTTTAGATTTAAAAGTATATGGAGAACTTATATTTACGAATAAGGTACCTACCTATTGTCTTCAACATTTGCCTAAAAATATAACTTCTCTTCCCATAATAAACTAGGTCAGTATTTTGGAAAAATCGCACGCATAATCCAGCCACTTATTTCTTCAATCTTGTGATTGCTTAATAAAGCTACAGACTTAAAGCATTTGATTGGTTAAATCGAATTTTAAACCAAAATAAACGCTCGTGTCTTTTTCTGGAATACAGACTTTAACGATCAAAATTCTGACGACAAATATCGAATTTACTTTTTTTTGTATGTAACAATTTTCGAATTTACTTTTTTCTGTATGTAACAAACTTTATTCTAAACTAGTGTAGTGTTGTAATTATAGAAATACGTAAATATATTTTAAATAAATATTTTTATCTAATATAAGGTAAGGACTTATTATTTAATCTGTAGGAATCCTGACTTGTTTTGATCATATACTTATTCTAAACTAATTCATAAAAAGTACATCCTTAAATATGAATATACACTTCATAGCCGACACTGAAATTATAATGATTTTTGTCCTCGATTTTCTGAACCTTAACTATAAACTCCTTTCAGTAGTTTTTTTTTTATATTTTTACTTGGTTTGTTTGCAAATTATTTCATTAACATGTAGTACTAAGCGCATAAATCATCAAACTACATCTCTCGCATAGAACTCACTCAACTACCAAAATGTTTTCCCAACTCTACACAACTTAATATTCTAATACGAACATTGTTCAAATCATGAGCAATGTATGTCTAATTCCTAAAACGCTTTGCATCTACTGGCAACACTGATTGTAAAGCACAGGACTTGAATGTATAACTAAGTGTGTCACAAATTAATTTATGGAAGCTTCTAAATTGTACTTCTGTGATGGCAGACGAAAATAGATTGTGGATTCTGTATTAATTTATTTACCAATTTGTAGAACCATCTTCTTCTTTTAGCTGTAGGCCCCGATAGTATACGGGTTGCGAGTTTGATTCCTGAATCAAGTCGAAACTTACGAGTCCGGATAAGTACGGACGTAAAGTCGCCGCGTATATCCGAATGTAACCTGTGTGCGGATTTCATAATTTTTCAACAAATAGAGGTAGGTACAGCATATATAAAAAAATAATAATTTAAACTTAGTGTAGTACTAATTATAATATTAGTATACTAATTGAAATCTCCAGTAGGTACTCTTCTGGCACTGCAACAGTTGATAGCCACTACATAAAAACTACACAGAGTTTCATTAAAATAACTACAATTTTGTACCACTAATATTATAAAATCAAAAAAAAAGAACCAGTTATTTTGATTAAGATCTTGGAATAATAAAGAGGTTTTTGTAACAGCCTACTTTTTTTTTCAAAAACATTTGATTCCATCTTTTTTAAGCGTCGTCGTTACAAACTGGTATATCTTACTATTTAAAGAAAAATAATTAAAAAACTACATTCAACATAATTAAAAATAGCAATTACGTAATTTTAGTTTTGTATAATTTTTCAATTTGGAAACTATGTAGAAATAGCCAACGATGTTTATTATTTTAATGACTACATAGGCATACACATGCTTGCAAAAAATAAGGTACCTAAAATCTTTTTCGAAGTGTGATAAATATTAATCTAAAAACAGTCTCAAAATTGTGTCAGCTAAACGTGAGACAACCTTGCACAAACATACAAACATAGATACCTACAGACAGATAAATCTGAGAACCTCCCTTTTAGCAATTGGTTTAAAAATATATTAAACAAATTCCACTCAACAAAACACGCAGAAAAAAAAAATAAAAGCAAGCAACCTTGTAACAGTTATAAACAAAACAACTAATTAAACCACATATTTAAGACAAGAAAATGATAAGTTTTCAAACGTGGATGATGCAACGTAATCTAAACCTCATTTGGTTTTAACCTTTGTTAACAAACACAAGTAATTATAGCATTTTTTAAACAAGCATTCACCGATCATTACTCTTGTAAAATAACAGTTTGATTTTATTTTCATTTTTTACTGCTATTGATATAAATAAGTAATTTTACAAGTTTAAGATACATGTTTTTGGTTCCTTGAATTTATTTCCTTTACGATTCATGATAACTTTTAATGCGCATTTTTCAATAGAAATAGAAGTGAAGCATGACTTTTAGGCAGAATTTTAGTTTTAAGTAATACATTCGCCAAATATCCTAAAAATATTCCGAGGGGGTGGTGAAGGGGAGAAGAGACTTAAGGAAAGCTTACCTCACCAGCATAAAAACTGATTACATACGACGGTAAGTTATCTATACTAACAAGCTGAAGAGGATTTTCTTGTTTTATTGAAAGCGCTAATGTCAAGAAGCATGATTCTATTTAAAAAATATTTTCAGTTTTAGATAGCAAATTTATCGAGGAAGGCTTTTTTATCCGGATGCGTGAAGTGGTTCCCACGAAATACTTGTAAAACCACTGGCGGAAGATAGGAATAATAACATAGTTCATCCTGCTGTGTTAAATCTCATCTAGATTTAATATCTCTTTATAAAAAATACCAATATCAAAAACTCAAAAAATACATCCTTATGACGGAAAACGACTACAGCACGGAAATAATCCAAGGCTAAAACTAAAAAAAAAACTAGATTTTATGGGATTCGTTCACGCCTCAAAGCCTTCTTTTAAATAATATTCAAATGAATGTGAATAACAAAGGGCTATGTGAAGAAACTCCTTCAGTTTGTGTTCCGTATCTTAAAACTGAAGGATATGCCTGTATTATGTAGTTTTTCATAGATGACAGACGAAGGCTTAGAAACAAAGATTACTTGTTTCTGAATCTTCATGAACTTGCATAATCTATACTAATAAAATAAAGAGGAAATATTTTTTTGTTTGTTTGTTTGTAACCTAAAAGCTTCGAAAATACTGAACCGATTTGAAAAATTCTTTCACTATTAGATAGTTACACTCTTCCCGAGTAGCATAAGCTATATTTTATCCTATTAGTTGTAAAACCAATTTGATAACAAGTCCTATCTTCTCTGTAATTTTATATGATACTAACAGTACCTAAAAACTTATAATAGGTACCTAAATCAATCAGGTATATCAAACCAATACATTGCAATAAAATTACTATCACTACTATGTAATAAAGCAATGCGTCATACTACCATTCCACGAGGATCAAGTAAATTATCACGACAATAATTAGTTTGATATAAGAGAAACATGTAATTGTGCTGCTAAGGTTACAAACCTTGACCGACAAGAACAGCGATTAACATCCAGAACTATTTAAAAATTACTTATGTTTCCTCGTAATATTTTCTTATGTCATTTTTCCTTCTTTGAGGTAAATTTTATCGGAAATTATACAATAGCGAATATATTGATACTTTATGGCGTCCAGGCCGATCTTCGGCAACGGCTGCTGTTTTTGAAGGTGATCAGCCAGCATATATTGGAAGACTCTTTATTCCCTCAATCTTATAGTGCAGAGGGACTGGAAACCGACATGACGAGAGAAAGATCGAACACAGGACTGACTGTTCAACATGTCCTCCAAGGAAAAGAGTTGTATCAGAACCAATTTTCTAGCTTTGCAGGTTCCTTAACAGCGAAAATATGAGGTAAAGTACAAAAATCTATCAGTTGTTTATTTACAAAAACGCGGTAGGCAGTTTTACCTAGTTGTGAATTTATTAAACCTTGCTGGCACTATTTTAGGAAATTACACCGCCATGAGATCATGGTAGGTACCTATCTAATTTGATTTATAGTACCTGACCATCGCTAGTCAGTTAAAATCTTTTTTAAGGGAGCGGACATTGACCTAACCGTGATGAATAGTGTGGATATGAGGAAAATACATCAAAATATATCTACACAGTTATTGATATCAATATACATGCCAGTCAATACAACGCATGATTGCTGTCACAGGATTTTCATTTACTTTTTATTAATATTTTCGGACTGAATACTCGGCGTTGATAATAAATCATCTATGGTGCTCAATAGACATTCTGTAGGTATTTAATTACGTTTTGATTTGTCCTTTATTGGCCATAATATGCTTCATTTTGGACATTGTTAATTATTATCCCACCCAAAACAAAAATGTGAAAGACTGCCAAGTTCGATGAAATGGGAATACTTTGCCTATAAAAGAAGTGAGATCTGAATAAGTACCAAGTTCCATACACATACCTTAGTTAAAAATAGTTACTTTTTAATGATGTTACTTGGCAAGTTTTCACACACCTTGTTATAAACCTACTAAACGCAATGAATCAAGTATTTAATTTTCTATTAAAACTTGCCAAGTAACATCATTAAAAAGTAACTATTTTTAACTAAGGTATGTGTATGGAACTTGGTACTTATTCAGATCTCACTTCTTTTATAGGCAAAGTATTCCCATTTCATCGAACTTGGCAGTCTTTCACATTTTTGTTTTGGGTGGGATTTCATTTATTTTTGTAAGGTTGTTTATTTTATTGTTTTCTTATTATTACGTTTTGAATATGCACTATGCTTCTTACAAAGAAATAAACTAGATTAACTAAATGGCCTAGATTTACCAACTGACTGACATGACATGTTATCATATATTATGTTCGTGGATCAAAGTTACACATTCGTTATTTTCGAAAGTGACTCACACTTGGCCGTTTTCAGATTTTTACTTTACTTTGACTAAATACAAACCTTTGTAACGAATTTCAGATCGGTACGCCCATTCGAAGATATATTATATAAATATAGATAAATTTAGTTCGTTTTAGTTCCTTAGGGGAATAAATACCTTCATTATTTTGAAACCGACTCACACTTGGCCATTTTCAGATTTTTTCCTTTACCTTGACATAAAGACCTACCTCCATGCCAAATTTCAAGTCAATACGACCATTGGAAGTGGTCTAGGTTTTTGATGAGTGAGTCAGTCAGTGAGTGTATAGTAAAAATAGCGATTTTCTGACGTCAATATCTCAAGACCTACAATAGGTATATTAATGAAATTTTGTATTTTAGATAAGTGAGGGGGTCTCAACAGATACTAGAAATTTGATATGCGTAAATAAAATAGATTTTGAGTTATAGGGGGGTCGAATTTGGCCCGAAATGGTTCGTGTAATATAACCCACGGCCGGTGTGTCGCTTTTTTTGCTCGAACTTGGCGGACACACTGCCGTGTGTCTAGATGTCAAACACATAATAATATCGCGCATGCTATTGGCATTTGTTACAGTGGATTACTTAACTCTCCTTAATTATTTAGTTACTTTGTGTTGTGACTAAATTGATATGATCTTTAATACTTATACGTTATATTTTCCGTTGTTGATGTTGTTATTTAAAATTAATTGAAATAATAATGATAGCCAAAAAATATATTAATAAATCAAGGTAATTAACTCAGCACATACCTTTTAATTAACCTTTGTTTTGAATGATCGTAAAAACATTTTTTTATCTGTTTGTTTATAACAAATACCCTCTAACGAGTTAAAGTCAGAGTTATACAAGGAAGATCGAATCATCTGCAAAATATTTTCCAATGTAACCAAAATTCGTCTTACAAAATCGATTTTTTCGAAATATTATCGAATCGAATGTATTTGTGTTCTATCTAAGCGCTAATTACAGAATTAATAGCGTTAATTGGTCGCACACAGGTTCGTCTCGGAGCGTTCGTCCGCTTACAATGTCGGCAGTTGAAGGTCTCATAATAGTCTTACGTTTAGTCGATATATAGCTGTAATACTCGCGCGTTGACGATACAGTTGTAAAACCTCCTTTAATTGTTGAACATAGTGCTGGCCGAAAATGGGCTTTCAAGTGCCAGTCGGTAGTATTTTGTTTTGTTTCGTTTTATTGTTTTGCAATGGATATGCGAGATTGGCACGTAAGTTTTTTTTATTACTTTCCCATTCAAAACATCTTTCAACTTTATATAAAAAAAATATTGCTAGTATTTCTTCTTATCAGTCCTAAATAGTTCTTGAATTTTTTATTGCAACAAATGGTTTAATCATTTGATATTTTGAAGATTTTTTGTTTTCTAGACTGGTCGAAGAATAATCCTTATTATCTAACCTTCCTAAAAATGCTTTTGATATCGAGAATACAAAATATTTTACCTATACAAGTAATTTTTTCTTTTTTCTTAAATCCATCAATTAAGTATTTTTTTATTCAAAAAATTATCAACATGCGTCAGTTTCCGATAAAATCAAGGTAATCAGCAATTACTTCCCAACCTTAGATCCTTAAAATAAACCTGATATTGTGATATCCACGTGTATAGGCCTGAATAAAATGAGAAGGTCTTTCCTGGTATCTTAATCTAGAATTACTTGTAAATCAGTTTTTAATCAATCATATATATGAAACTTATTTCCTTATTTATTTATTTTAAATTTTTGTACACACACATAAAAAAGAAAGAAGACAGGAAAGAAAGAATTTACAAAGGTAATGCTTATTCTTACCTTCACAAAGTTATGAAAAATGGTGATACGTGTGATGTGGTCAAAAAAATCGTATTAGGTAATTTCCAAGTGTCATATTTAACCATACTACTGGAAGTAGTCCCCTAAAGGAAGCTCGTTATCAAATAACAGCTACATACGAGTGGTTTTAGTAGACGGTCCGTAGATAGGAAAACCTGGTCTCTGGAGACATGTTAAATTGGTGAATCCCAGCTGTCATTAAAACATCAACATCATCGGCAGTTGTTACGGGTAGTCAGAAGCCAGTAAGTTTGACAACCAGTTTTACCAAGGGGTATTGGGTTACCCAGGTCACTGAGATTAGGTGGTCAGATAGATAGTTCATGTTAAACGGTGATAGAAAAAATTGGTTATCTCGTGTCTTGAATAAAACCGCGCCAAACGGCTAATAATGAGTGACTAACGTTTAAACGTTATAACTTATTCAAGTTATTTGGTATTGAGCTTATTATAATTTGTTGTAATACAATCTTGAACTTGGCTAGTTTGTAAATATGACCCCTGTTCAACTTGACCTCTAATATTAATACTTTACTGCTGTATATTAATTCCGTAGAATAAAACAAATGGATTGATTTTTTAATTTTAAATTAATTGAGTGTAAGGTCAAGTTTTGGTAGGTAAGTTAAAATTGGAATTGCCAAGGATATTTTTAATGGAATTATTGTCGTTAAAAATCCTGTTTCTTTTGTAATAATCGTAATCTATTAATATCATGTTATTATTGGGCGGTAGTCCTTGGGCACAAAGGTTAGGTTAGGTCAGTTGTATTAATCGTGAGCGTGAACTTTTCCAAGAAACAAGATTTTTCTGGGCTACATTATGTGTTAGTCTGATAGGGATTAGTTTGCCCGAATTATAATCATATCACATTAATATTATAAACGTAAATGTGTGGGTGTGATGAGTGTTAATGCTTGTTACTCTTTAACGCAGAAAACTCTTATCCAAATATTTTGTTGACACCTTTGAAGTAAACGTAGTTTTTATTGGCCTTTGGCCTATTGCCATCAAAAGTGGCAATGCTGCCAATCCTTTGGCATAATGTCAAATGTTTCGATGGATGGCAAGTAAATATTAGGTTATGTTCCAAATACAAATTTTATTGCTGTTTAAATGATACAGGGCTGTCTTTAGGCCCTCATTAGGTCTTTCTCCTTATCGTCCTCCTGACCTTATCATAATGCTCTTAAGACTTGGGAAACGTTGAGTGAAATTATTTCTAGCGTTACCGTCTTTCAAGTAATACGTCCATAATTAATTTGGTCGTCCTCTTCTTCTACATTCCCACACATTAAATATTTTGCTCTCAACATGATTCTCAATCGATTTATCAAGTGTTTCGGAAGGGGATTCAGATGGCATTCCTATCCGTTCCAGCTGGCTTTGGGGTCCTTAACATGCTTTAATTGTATTCATTATTTTAGAGATAAGTTAAAATAAAACTTTGTAACTTATTTTGAAACAGCAGATAATCCATTTATTGCACGTGTTTCCCATAAAGTTCTAAAGTGCATCACATAAATCATCATTGCATTGATGTTTGTCTGTATTTGTCAAATGCCATACCAAAGCGTGCTAACATTTTAAATGTTGAAGTTTCGATATTTGTAAGTCTGTGAATTATATTGTTAAGTCTTTATTAGTCATATAGCATTGATTAGATCAATGTTAAACATAAGAATAATAAGAAGGAAGCCGACTCCAACATAGTTGGGAAAGGCTCGAGAGACGAGCTATACATACATAGGTACATGATAAATGTGTAAATGGAGAAATGTAAGATATTATTCAAGTACTAACTACTGTGAATGTAGTAGGAAATAAAACGCAAACCAATAGTATGATACTATTAATTTATTTCTCTGTCAAGTTCACTTAAAACGATAAGCTAGTATTGATTAAAAATAAAACACGTTTTAATCACTTAAACAAAACTTTAAAGTTATACTGCCTTGACATTGTACGATCCGGTTGTCTTGGTTATTTCATAATAATTATGTCATGCACAAATTCATTTGTTCTACCTACAAAAATAAACGTCTGCAACGTATTTCATGTGGTTGTAATATTTAAAAAAAATAGCCGTTGCTGCTATTATTTAATATTATATTTATAATTTACTTGTTGTCTTGTCTTTTATCTATTAGATATTATTTAAAACGCATTTTTCCCTTAAGAACGTATATTAAAATTAAATTATAAATTTAAAAAAACCCCCGACCCAAAAAAAGTACGAAATAATTATGACATAAGGTTAAAAACGCTAAACCCTATAAAAAGCAAAAAATAACTTTTATCACTACGTAAACTAAATTTTGTCGTGTCGGGGGACCGCTCTAATTCATTACTTTAGATACGTGTTTTTTTTTTTTAAACGAATGTTGTAATCAGGTAGGTATCATTTGCTTTATGTAAGTATTTATGAAGGTAAAAAGCGGTCCCCCGACACGTCAAAATTTAGTTTACGTAGTGATAAAAGTTATTTTTTGCTTTTTATAGGGTTTAGCGTTTTTAACCTTATGTCATAATTATTTCGTACTTTTTTTGGGTCGGGGGTTTTTTTAAATTTATAATTTAATTTTATTTCATGCTTTTTAAAGGAGCTCCTTAATTTTTCCTTCTTTCATTTAATTTATTTTATCTTAAGATGGGGTCGCTATATGAGATGTCGAGATTTCGAAAAACAATAAAGATTAACCTTTGGACATTCTAGATTTTCAGCAAAAATATAAATCGGTTTATCCGTTTCATTCCGGCATTCCAGGGTTTCATCCGCCACATCCCATTTCCAGCATCAGGTTCTCGTCAATCAGAAACATGAAGAGAACTCGTCAAGACAAATTCAACGAGCCCAAACTCGATGGGTTTACTAAAAGGCAGTTCAGGGTTACGTCTCCTACCTTCGTGCCCTAACAGCAGACCAGCTCAGTGGTTCCAAAAGACATTAGTGTTTCAAATTTCAGATCCCACATATACTTGCAAGTAAACTGAGCGTGTAACATTCCTATCACATCTAGCAAACGAGCTGATGACCTTGAAGACCTGAACCGATTTCCACCAAACATAGCTAAGAACACTCCCGACTGACATACCTTTTAAACAAAAAAAACCGCATTACAATCGGATCATCCGTTTGGGAGCTACGATGCCACATACACACACACACACACACACACACACACAGACTCGTCAAACTTATAACACCCCGTCGTTTTTGCGTCGGGGGTTAAAAACGATCATGAATACCTTGCGTGCTTCTTACCATAAATGGCATTTATCAAATAATCTTCAGGGATATCGATGTTTCTGTAATATTCAGGATTCCTAATTTGGGCGATTGAGTAACCTTCTTGTTATCCAATGAAAATCTGTTTTGTTTACACACACCGTATTAAGCCAACTTTATTTTATATTCAACTTAAAAATGTCAACTCTACTATTACTCACGATATAAGAGAAGATATTTCAGTTTAAAACATTTGCGTGTAGCCTGAAACACCAGACATCACTACTGTTTTTAGCGGTTTAAAGTCTTGAAGATCTTAAGAAACCGTTCAAAAGATTGATCTGCCGCTGGCAAGTTTTCCTCTATTCCCATAATACCTTTCCTTTTAAAACTATCTTTTGGCAATACATTCACCATTCATTTGTTTATTTCCAGCTGACTATATTCACCCCTGCAACGAGACATCCAGAGAGTGTCTAGTGAAGTCCACTCAAGACGCAATCCCGGAATTTGTCAAAGGAATTCCCGAACTTGGAGTGCCAGTCCTGGATCCCTTCACTATTGAGAAACTGTCCGTCCCTCTGAGTGGCTTGACGTTCACTTTCTACCAAGGGAAAGTCAATGGTTTCAGGAAATGCATTGTGGATGATGTTGTGTAAGTTTTTTTTCATCTTTTTTTAGTTTTTTTTTTAATGAGTTATTTTAAGGCATCGATTGACTTTGCTATGCATATAAATTAAAATAGACATATACATAAAAAAACTCCTTGTAAAACACTGGTAGGTACTCAGTTTCATCCAGTTACACTGGAAGTCGACCCCAACATAGTTGGGAAAAGGTTGGGCAGATGATGATTGAACTTTTATCACGGAGTTGTGTAGACTTGAATGTGCCTATGTGAGATTTGTTTACAATATAAACAGAATGACTACATCTAACGCCTTGCTCCTTATGAGTGCCATTAAAGTGACCATAAAATATAATAATAATTTTATTTTGCATCACATTCAATGACAGACAGCATCCAAGGCAATTTATAATAACCTATCGTACAATTAAAGTAAGGAAAATATAGTAGGATGTGTAGTAGTGTTCATTATAACTAAATAAATAAACTAAGGAAGCTCGCTGATAAAAAGGTGAAGGAAAACATCTTGAGGAAACCTGGACTATTCAGTCTGATATCACCAACCCGCATTGAGCAAGCGTGGTGATTAATGCTCAATTCTTTTCCGTGTGAGAGGAGGCCTGTGCCCAGCAGTGGGACGATAAAAAGGCTGTAACAGTAACAGTAAGGAAGCTCGTGGATTCACCTACGTCTGAAACCACTTCCCGCAAAAAAGTAGCCTCTATCCTTTTCGGGCTAGGCAGTCTTTGTACCTATTTAAATCAGTTTAATTTTGGTTCATTTTTGCTTTAGCATTTATAAATTAAGTAGGTACAGATTTACACTTATGGTGGTAAATGTAAAGATAGCAATCATTACTGAGATACTTACTTATAAGTAAACTTGATCTAAATAATTATTAAAAAATTACTAAAGATTCTTTAAATTATATCCATAAAGTTAAAAAAATAAAACATTGTACACAGAAATACTAAGAAAGATTACAATGTATATAAAAATGTATAATACCTGTCACACACATAATAGCTTAATGATAGGTGCAATTAACAATCTTTAAACTGGTTTCCACGGTTACATCATGAGATAAATCTCTAAACATTCTTAATTTAAGAACAATTTAAGACTGAAATAAAAGCATTACGCTGGATTTTAATATCAAAACACATTAAATAACTTAGAGTAGGTAACGAATATATAGATATGTAACAAAAAAAAATGAAACTGGTTAAGCATAAATTAGTTGTTTATCTTTACCCGTTTCGTTTGTCGGAGCGCAGATCGAGACACAATTGATTTTCTACTTTTTTTTTTATATTAGCGACATACATATGAATAAATCAGAAATATTAATATAATCATCGAATTCAGTCGCGCCACTCTACAAGAAATTAAAAAATACATTTAAACAAGTTAGCCATTCATTACTTCCTCAACCTTATTTAAAACCTTTGTGCAATTGCAAATGAGATCGCTACTAGTTCCTTGGACGGGTTCAATGAACTGCAAAAAGCTGTTGCAAATGAAGGCTGGATTAAGTCGTCTGCATTTAGCAATCCAGGGCTAAAACAAAAGGTTGTGATTCGCGAAAGCTGACAAAGGGTAGTTCATGAGGTGGTATAGATTAATCAATGGTATAGGATTCGATTTAGTGTTTGTCGTAGCCCTTAATTAGAGGTTTTCTTGTGAATACATATGGTTCGGTTTTTGAATCGGTTAAGGATAAGTGATTCCAAATATTTCACACCTAGTTCCATCTATCAAACAAACAACTGATATATTAGTAAAATACCCATTGCAAAGAAACCAAAACAGATTAGGACAGGAAATATGTGATTTAGAGGAAGTGGTCAAAACCATGACCTTCAGTTTCAAAAAACTACCCATCATTAAAAATAATTAAAGTCAAAACTCATTGCGAAACCTTCAATGACATTAAATAAAAAAATGGTTCCGTTAATGATAAGCGTGAGAATTAAATGACAGTGGAAACAAAAAATATAACAAATCTCGCTATAGTTTTTTCTTGTCTTGAAAAACATGCATAAGAGGTGTCAGTAATTTTCTCATAGATTGTAAGGTTTTCTAAGCGAAGGCTTTAGACAGAACTGCCCTGTTCACATTGGACTAGTTATGATCAATTATACTGATACCGTAATCAATAAAATTGTACATACCAGCTTTTTATGCCAATTAATATTCCATTTTTATCATACCTCTACACTATACCTTTCCTCAAGTAACCGCTCCGACCGATCAAAGGTTAAGCAGTGCTTAGGACAATCCGCGGATGGGCCGACGTGGATCCACCTAGGTATGTAATAAGGATTTCCTACCTGTCGCAATAAGCATAATAATCCGTGATTTTCATTTGACAGGGGTAACAGGTAGAAAGAAGCTGAAGACTGACAATCAAACTAGTATTTTTAGTGTGTCTGTCAAATAGACAGGCCTTTCATCTCAAACACAAATACTCCGCTTTTTACTAAGAGAATCCTAACACACAAAGGCAACGCAAATCGAAGGCAAGCTAAAGTACAAATATATGGGTAATTCTTCATCAAGATGTTACATACAGTAACTTTATAGACCATTTTAAATGCTTGTATATTTATATCTACTCAGATAGACAGTCGCTTCTTGTAAAGCACTGGTACTCCACTGAATCCGGTTAGACTGGAAGCCGACTCCAACATATGTAGTTGGGAAAAAGGCTCGGAGGATGATGATGATTTCTATCTACTGAAGTTCTGTTCAGGTTCAATATACTACTATGTTTAGTTATCAGTTAGTAATAATAAGATGTTTACAACAGGAATTATAATTAACTGGTCAGTTTATAGTATATTGGGTTATTGGACTTTGTCAAACTTGTTATTTTGTTAATTTTAATACTAACTGGTTTTATTACAATTCCATCAAAATATTAGTCAGATCCTTTGCTACATAAAGAAAATATTATTAACCATCTGTTATTTCTAAAATATTCTAGACACTTTAATATCTTCTCGTAACAAAATATACGATTGGAAAATTACCCACTTTAAATATGTGTACATGCTACGTTTGAAAAAGTCAAGGCCATTGAAAATATAGGTATAGGTATTATTGTAGGCAGTCTCAATAATTTTTATGATATTTTTAAGACAGGATCAGCAGGTTTTTTCTTCCATTGAAATGTCTAGCATAAAATATCAGGCAAAATAAAATCTGGATTGTCGGTACGTATGAATAATTATGTAGTTCGTTAATGTTTGGATACAGCGCAAACAACTTTACAAATTAGTTTTTTTGTCTATGAATCTTTACAAGCATTCCTAGCAACCTACTTCCACTATAACATAAAGTTTAGATTATGGATTAGTTTAGAGATAGTTTAGTTCAATTTTTTTCTTCTCACATATCACGTTACTAGCTTCTACTAGTGATTTTACCCGAGTCCCGTAGAAACTTCTCCACAAACCTGAATATAATTGTATCCTTGGTATAATAGCAGGGTATAATAGCCTTGGTCGATAAATGGGCTATCAAACCATGTATTTTTATTTTATCCGACCAGTAGTTAATGAGATTAGTGCGTTCAAGTCGACAAACAGACAAACTCTTCAGCTTCATAAAATTAGTATAGATGTAGGTCGCTCTCTCGTGAGTGAGTTATACACTGTTGCAACACAAATCAATTTTTATTTGTTTGTTCAATATTCGTGAGGGAGGAAACCAAAGGGGTATTCAGAATTTATTGGTGTTTTTCTCATATTTCTATGTTGTCAGGAAGTTTGTAGCCCGAAGGGATTGGGTATTTCCAATCTTCAAATAAATTAATATTATATGCGTCACTAATTAATACAAGCAATATATGTAACAGAAAATTATTTTATAATCTAATTTGCATATTGTTTACTAATTTAACTTGTACTTCCTAGAATACATATGAAAAAAAAACTTCTGCTAATTTAAAAGTATAAAAAATGAAGGTCGTAATTACACGGCTGATAAAAATTTAATAACATCATGTAAAAACTGTTATAAAAGTCAAAACATTAATTTACTGACCTTGCTCTTCAGTATTCAATATGCAGTTTGCACTAATTCCAATTTAATGTTCTATATTCATAAACATAAGCTGTTTCTTCCTTTTGCACAAAAAATACGTCCGCAGTGAATGCTAGTCAAAATAAACGAGTAACCATAGCCTTTAATACCTGTAGCATAAACTTTTATTTTTAAGAGGTTCATCCCTTAGTCATAATTACGAGTAAAGAATTCCAACTTCACAAACAAACTTCAATTATTAAGTAGAAACTTTGTTTGAATATTTTACGCAGTCCCGACGAGATGAGGTTGTAGTATCATCGTTATTTTTGAATTACTGTACTTTCAAAGGTATATCAAACAAAGTAAGTTTAGACGACTCAAGATTATGTCAACATCTTTAGGTTTTTAACTTACATAATTATACTAAAGCCAAAGTCTGGCGATTTCTTAGATCAATGGGGATTGGAAAGTCTCGTAGTGAAAATATTTCTCAAGATATTAACATCAACTTATTAAATCAACATTTCTCATCGTCGTCTAACTTTGACATAACAACAAAGTTAAATACTTTAAACCATCTTTCTAACATTCCATCCCCTGATTATTCATCTTTCGTCTTTAATCAATTTGCTGCTTGTGATGTTAAGAAGAGCATTACATCCATAACCTCCGATGCAGTCGGAAGTGACTGTGTCAGCCGTAAAATGATCCTCCCAATCCTTGATGAAATCCTCCCTGTCATATGTCACATCCTAAACTTTTCCATTTACAGCGGTGTCTTTCCAGAAGCTTGGAAAGAGGCCCAAATTATTCCTCTCCCAAAGAAATGTAATCCCACATCCTTCTCCGAATATCGCCCTATTTCCATATTACCATTCCTTTCCAAAGTCCTAGAACGTCTCATTCATAACCAGCTAAGCTCATTCCTATCCAAGAATAGACTTCTCAATCCTTTTCAATCCGGTTTCCGTCCTGGTCATAGTACTGTAACAGCCTTGGTAAATATTACGGATGACATCAGACTGGGCATGGAAGGTGGAAAGTTAACGGTTCTTGCACTGCTGGATTTCAGCAATGCGTTTAATACCGTTGACTTTGATATTTTGCTTGCCATTCTTCGCTCTCTTAACATATCTCCAACGGTCATTCATTGGTTTCATAGTTACCTGTACGGGCGCCGGCAACGTATTCGTATTGAAGATAAATATTCTTCATGGTGTGAAACGACTGCTGGTGTGCCGCAGGGTGGCGTGTTGTCCCCATTACTCTTCGCTATATTCATTAATTCAATTTCTTATAAACTACTTTCTTCCTATCACCTTTATGCAGATGATCTTCAGATTTATTCACAGGCTCCACTAGATCAATTAACAGAAGCTATTGAGACAGTAAATAAAGATCTTAATGAAATAGCTCAGTGGAGTAGGAGTTATGGACTAAGCGTAAATCCATTAAAAACCCAGCTCATTGTTATCGTTAGTTCACGGATGGTGTCAAGAATTGACTGGTTTCGTCTCCCGCAAGTCATTTTTGATGGCGTCCAAATACCCTTCAGTAAGAAGGTTAAGAACTTGGGGATATACATGGACTGCAGTATGTCTTGGGATTCACAGATGCAGGAAACCAGTAGGCGGTTATTTGCTTCTGCAGGATCACTGAGACGGCTGCGGAACTTTCTACCCACTGCCACGAAAATTGCGCTTGCACAATCTCTTACTTCCTATCCTTGACTATGCCGATGCCAGCTATCTTGACCTCAGAGTGGACCAACTAGATAAACTTGAGCGACTTCAAAATGTTTGTATAAGATTCATATTTGGTTTGCGCAAGTATGATCATGTTTCAGAATTTCGCACTAAACTCAAGTGGCTTCCTATACGACTTCGTCGGAATGCTCATATACTTTCTTTGCTCTATTGTATTCTCTTCCACCCTACAACACCTTCTTATCTTAAAGAACGCTTTGAGTTCGTATGTGACACCCACTCACGGTCTCTAAGGTCATCAGAGAACTTAAAACTGAAGATGCCGGTGCATTCCACGTCTTTTTATGACAAATCGTTTGTTGTTCAGGCAACTCGTCTGTGGAATGCACTGCCGGTGACTATCAGGCGCGCACAGTCTCTTGCTGTCTTCAAGAGTATGGTGAAGAATCATTACCTAGCTCTGTAATGCTGCTTCTCCTTCTTATGTATTTCTATTTTTGTTTTGTATTACTTTCTTTATATATGTGTATGTATTGTTTATTTGATTTCTTTGATATAAATAATAAAATAATATTTTTTGTACGCTAAGTATACTACCCGTAATGTATTTCTTTACAGATCGACTCCATCCAAAGGTTGTCTGGAAGAGATCACATTCAGTGATAAGACCGCCTATTGTACTCGTTTACTACTTGTTTGTTATGTCCTTCTGTTTGTTTGTTATTAGTGTACAATAAAGAATATTCTATCTATCTATCTATCTAAGAAAGTAAATCTTTTCTACAGGTTTATTTTTTCA
The DNA here is from genome assembly GCF_030705265.1 of Helicoverpa armigera. Taxonomy (NCBI): domain Eukaryota; kingdom Metazoa; phylum Arthropoda; class Insecta; order Lepidoptera; family Noctuidae; genus Helicoverpa; species Helicoverpa armigera. Next base: position 7,573,162 of record NC_087126.1, read on the forward strand.
ACTCCATCATGATGGAGTGTTATATTTTTTCGTTATGGTTTTTACTTACTCGTCTTTTAGTCTTCATCTTGAGACATTCATAAATTTCTGTAGGCTTACATAAATTGCCCTCGAGCAAATATCTTCACAAAATAACCCTACAGTATTAAAAAACCCCCAATTATTTTTTTCCAGGTCTGAGCTTGAAAAGCGTCATTTCGTCCTGGCCTTCCATTGCAACCTCACGATCAAGGGTACTTACGATGCCGTAGGAAGAATTCTCCTGTTCCCCATTGACGGGGCGGGAGACGCGAAAGTAAAGCTGAGTAAGTAACACTGCTATTAATAATTCAACAGTTGCTGATGTCTACAGTTTTCCTTTATCTCCCTTTTAAGTTTGACAGCTTTGCATTTTGAAATTCGTTCGTTTCATTGCAGTTTGTGGAATGATTAAGAAATTGTTGTGTAAATGATTGTTTGTTTAAACATGAAGATATTTGCTATTTTTATGCTATGCATTTTTAAGATCCCATTGAGAAAGTTTGAGAAAAGTTTGCTTATCTCTGGGGTAAAATAACGTTTCGCCACAATCCCTAATTTTGTTTTTTGCTCACTGTTACTTTTCAATCGAAACAAATCATTTATGACCCACATTCTTCTTATTTACATTTTTTATCGTCAAGTATGTAATTTAATTAACCCCGTTGTAAAAACATATTCGTAGAACAATTTTGACTTTAACGTCTCATTTTTGTTACAGCCAATCTCAGAATGAAGGTCGATATAAACACAAAGTACATAAAAGACGACCAAGGCGTCAATCATTTCGCTTTGAAAAATTACAAGTACTCTTTTGACTACGGAGATCGTGTCTCATTTGACCTTAAGAATCTCTTCAAGGAAAGCAAGGAACTTAGTAAGTAAAAAAGGATTTTTTAAGACTTATATATCTCCCCGCAAACACTTTTTCTTCAGCCAACAATGATTCCTCGAAAGATCATAACAGTGAAAGTAGGATAAAATTTTAATAATATACCAAAATACAAACTGGTAATATTCAGGAGAACTGAAGTAGAAAAACAATATTCATTATTGCCATATACCTATAATAACTTCGACCAATTACTAAAACTTCGCAATTATCGGAACAGTGTGGCGTTGTCCTCAATTCACTTGCCTGCCAATGAGCCACAATAGCAATTATTTTACTTAATTGTCCCCAACGCTATATCCTCCAAGGAAATCCTGTGCCGATCAAGATGTGCATATCCGTGAATGTGCTGAGGCGTAATAAAAACTATTGACCTACTTGAGAACTGCTGGTTATTTTACTGATGTCTATCCGACTTCATAATTATCACTTTATCAAGGTTTAATGCTGTTAATTTTCTCTATTTCAATACCATCAAAATACTTCATCCCTATTTATTTTTTTGAATCTTCACATATATTAATAGAAACTGTTTTCAATTCCAGGTACAACGGTGCTTCAATTCTTAAACGAAAACTGGAGGACAGTGGCCGAAGAGTTCGGAAAACCCATCGTAGATTACGCAGTAGAATTAGCAATAAAGACCATCGAGAAATTCTTCCTTGCAGTACCTTACGAAGAATTGATAAATGTTCCCATTCCTAAATTCTAATTAAGATTATTAAAAGACAATTATATTATAAGACAGTTAGAATAAAATTTTGTTTAAAGATGTCATCTGTTTAATTGATTGCTTTTGATTTATTTGCACAGTATTATTTTGAGTAATGAATGTCATTCGAAATTGAACTGTAATGCCTTGTGATAAGGGCTTTGTTGCAAGTAGGATTCATTTTGTTGGATCTATTCATTTGTCTTAGTTAGACGCGGAGGACAGTCCCGCCCTTCCCGCGTTCTCGTCATCTTGACAAAGTCCTTTCCTATTACCAGTGGCGTCAGACTTTCTACATGACATTTATTTCTTATGATCAGTTAATGGCGTTGGATAGTAGTGTTCCTTTCGGAACTTCTTTGTCGTTTAGTTTTTAGGCCACTTACACTATTTTTGGAGTATCCTGTCTAACATTAGGGTGTGATTTTGTCTGTCTATTACGAGTTCCACATTATAACGGCTTAACTGACTTGGATAAATTATGGTAGGAATGGGAGCCTAGTTTTTATTGTCTTGGCTTGGTATGCAGGTTAGATTGCAGGAATCAGATAGTTATGCTTAGTAAATTAGTTAGTAAACAGTTATCCGCACAAATATGATAAAGCTGAAGAGTTACTTTGTGTAGGTAGGTGATAATCTCAAAAATTACTGATTTCAACCTATAAATAATCATGAATCAAATTAAAAAGATTATTTTTAATTTAGAAGTTCATTTGGTTCTTTCAGATCTTTTATTTTAATCTCAACCTAGTACAAGTGCTTATGCACGTCCATATAAAAAAAAAACACATTACCCATTTTTGTAAAATACCCTTGCGATATTCTCCTCCATAACGCTCAAATTCCATTAGATAGCCAAGTGCTAAAGTTTTAAACGCTCGTAAAAACGTATTTTATAACACAACTTAGTTAATTTTACCTTGTCTGTATTACTCATAGCTGTCAGTGAACAGATTTTTAGCATTTCCAAGCTT